>NC_050068.2:353659190-353943411 GCF_009764565.3 Dermochelys coriacea | reverse complement strand
CCCGTTTGCATTTGTAGCAGTGGCGTTTTCACCGGGCTGCCCACAGTGACATGCAGGCCCCCATACTATGTGGTTACAGTTAGGTTAGAACCTAGCAAGGTGTGGGCTGGTCTAGCTAGTCCTTCCCCCGTGCAGTGCCCAGCACTGAAATCCATTCGCCTTCGTGCTGCCCATGCCCCACCTTGGCCAGGTCCCTCTGACAGGCCTCACTATCTTCTCTGGAACTGACTGTGTCAGCTGCAAGACTTGCCCCCTTGCTGCAGAGCCCCCTTTCCAGAATCTGCCCCAGTCCTGGTTCATCTCCTAGGCCCTGCTGCTGACCTTCTGCTGGGATGAAAGTTCACTATTCCTGCTCTCTGCTCTGTCGTAGCCAGCTGCAGGCCCATGGAGCTCTTCCCCTCTTGCCCCAGGACCGACTGTTCTTAACAGCGCTCAGGAAGGACCTCAACAAAGACCTCTGGTGAGGCCAGATAAATGATGCGCCCCATCCCACAGAGGGGTTCAGGGCTCTAGCAGAGGTGAGAGGCAGGTTCCCTCTGCAGACAGTGTGGTTATACCCTGTCTCACCTGCTCCCCGAGCCAGAGGGGATGATCTCTGGTGCTATTAGCAGTTCAGCCTGTTTTCTATCTCCTCCCGCAGGTGAGAGCTCTGCAAGGGGTTGTCGCATTCAGAGCTGCAGGACACCAGCCCCACCAGGGAACCTGCGAGATCTGAGTCTTCCCAGCCCAGCCACACTGGCAGGAGCAGCAACATGAGGTTCTCTGGAGCAGGTAGGTGAATTGCTGGGCCAACAATGGCCTCCCTAGCTCTTCTGGGAAGGTGGGGACTGCATGGCTGCTCCAAGTGCCCAGGTCAGTGTTACTGGGCTACCTGTTGAAGGGATTAATGGGAATGTTTGTGCAAAGCTGATGTCCCGCACTTTGGGCCTGACTATGCAAATCAGAAGAGCAGAGTCTCTGAGCGTACCCAGTGTGTGCGAAGTGGACCGGACCTGAGCCGGTTTGGTGTTGCAGCATCCCAGACTGGGCCCTCCAACACAGCACTCGCTCCAGTCCTTGTGAGATGCCCTGCGAGAGCTCTGTGCACCTCAATACCCTCTCCCTGTGCTAGGCTTTGCCAAGGTGCCAAACAAGGGCAGCCAGGTTCTCCCAGCCCCGATGCTGCACTGAGACTGCTATCACGGCTGCTCCCCAGCCAGCTCTCTGGGTCTCTCCTCCCTCCTCACCGGCAGCTGGGCTGGCGGTATCTCAGTGGGCCCAGGCTGGGAGCCTGGAAAGGGTTAAACCCAGACAGAGCCCAGGCCACCCCAAGGCTTTCCCCCATGCCCAGGGAGAGACTGGGCTGGTTGGATGTCAGGCACTGGCTGGTTTGCTCCGGGGACACTCCTGCTGTTGTAGGGTGGAGCAGGCAGTGCATGTCTCAGTCTGGACGCTGCTCCCATGGAAGCTCCAGAGGAGTCCGTCCCATCTGGGTCCCGCTGCAGGCAGCTCCGTGGGGTGGAGTGCAAAGCTGAGCTAGGTGTCAGCTCTTGGGCTGTTTCAGGGAGCTGCCAGGAGTCCAGCAGGATTCTCAGGGCTGGGCTGGCTCCAGGTTCTGGTCTGAGCATGGCCTTGGCGGGGGCAGCAGTGTTTGGGACCAGGGCTGCCGTGCTCGGTGGCCACGTGAGCCTGATCCGGGACAGAGCTGGTGGGACTCGGGCTGGGCCCCTCTCGCTGAGACAAATGGTCTGTGTACGAAGCTGCAGCAGGAAAAGCCGCTGGGATTTTGAGGTGCATGTACAGGGTGATGGGCCAGAGACGCCTGTGAGTGACTACAGGCAGTGCAGGGGCCACCCTTTAAAGGGAGGGTAAGGGACTGTGGGGGGAGGCCCCCCCCCCCAAAAAAAAATGAATTGTGGAACTAACATGTTTGCTGCCCTCACAGTGGGTAGAAACTCCCCAAGGGCAGTCCTTGGGCTGGCTTGGCCAGTGGGCCCTGGGCTGCCTGGCTGCTCACAGAGCAGAACCCCAGGCTGGGGCAGGCCATGGGTCGATCTGCTCTAGTGGTTCCAACGTTATTTTAAATCCCGATTTCACTGGCCGATGGAGAAGCTTCTGGGTTGGCTGGGTGAGAAGTGTGAGATTGAAGGTGTCTGGGCTTGTCCGGTGCAAACAGAAAGCTGGAAAGGTGTCTGCCAGCTGGACATTCCCCTACCAGCTCCTGCGCAGACCCTGCCTACCCCCTTACCGCTCTCCCCATGCCATGGGCAGCTAATTCTACCCTGGCTGCCTCTCCTGTCCTAGAGGCCCCAAGTCCCCCGTGAGTGCAGGCCCCAGGAGCAGGGCTCCGGCCCCCAGAGCATTGTTTTGGAGGAAGTGGGGGCTCCGATGTTCCTGGGGGTGAGGAGGGGAAGTGCTCAGATTCTCCAGTGCAGTCAGCAGGGAGAGTCTGGATTCACATCACTAAGGCCGAGGGGAGCTGAGGACAGCTGGTGACATGTGGCAGATACCCCAGGGCGGGGGAGTCCCTCGTTCACCTCAGCGGCTGTCTGTGTAAATCACCCACTGGCTCTGCCCCCGTGTGCTGCCTGCCCTCCCGCTGGGCCTGCCCATGGGGAAATCGGTGACCGCCTCTCTGGGCTTCACAGCAGCCCAGCCAGCAAAACCAGCAGCGGGGAGGCACTGACTCCACCCCCTGCCAGGTGCCTGGCTATGCCCCCGCCGCTCAGTGCGCACTCACCCTGATACACTGCAAGGACCCACACCCTTGCACACACACCCCGTGCACACACAGCTGGACAGGCTGTCTCCCACTCCCACCCAGGTGTGCACACACTCTGTTCACACACAGGTGGACAGGCTCCCCTGCCCCCAGATGTGTGTGCGTGCACACACACACACACTTTGCTCAGACATTCATTCACCCCCTGCACACTCTCCTGCCACCCCCAGCATCCTCCCCTGCCTCCCCCGCGTGCCATGCGTCACCAGCTCAGCCTCGTGCATCTTGCCTGAGCAGCCGTGAGCCAGGGCTTGTCAGAAAACAAATGGAAATCGCACAGAAAACCTTGAGTTTTGCAGATTTTAGTGTGTGTGAGACCATGTGATGCTGTTGCCAGGACGACAAGTCATGTGCCCCCAGCTGTGACTTACACATGTTGCAGCCCATAAGTCAGGCCCCGGGACTTCCCAGGGAACCAGGCTTTGGGCACATTCTGGCTCCCCCTCGCCGCGTGGCCTCGTCTGCCCTGGGAAGCCACAATTCGCCCACCCTTGCTAGGAGAGCCCCAGTCTTTGGGGCCCTTCTTGTCCCACTCAGTCCCCACGTCAGACGGGGGGCACTCTGTGGCTCTGCAGCCCTCGGCCTGTCCCAATGGGGCCCGCTCTGCGCTTGCTCAAGGACTGTCGTGGCCAGTACCAAAGGATGTCCGGCTGTACCGGCACTGGGGCCATTGGGCCAGTACCACCGGGGCCGTCACAGCAACTCTTGGTAGCCTCTCTGTTGGCCTCTCCGCAGCCCCGCTCGCCTGAAATAACCAGGGCTCTGTGGCTACCCAGGGCCCAGCCATGGCCACTGACCCAGGGAAATCTCCCAGTGGCGGGCTCGGTGAAGACCAGAATCCGTCCCTGAGCCAGTGGGCCCGCTTCTCCGGGGCCTGTTCAGGGGCACGGCAGCCTGTGTCTGGCCCAGCCTGGCCCGCAGGGAGCAGGACAAGAAGCGGAGGGGCCCAAAGGGGCTGCTGGTCTGGGCTGCAGTGTGTGAGCAGCCCTGGCTCTGCTCTGGCCCTGGAGCCCCCTCAGTGCTTTAGGCCCCTCCGTAGAGAACTTACAGCCTGGGTCAGCCGGGCACAGGGACTCGGGCCCTTCTCTCTCGCCCGGATCTACCTGTGGGCAGCACTTGCTTGAAGTGTCCGCTAGGCCGTCTGGAGAACCGGGGTGGGGGTGGGGAGGAGGGTGTCTTTGCGGGGCCGGCCAGAGCTCTGGGTTGGAATGACAGCGGGGCCAGGCCTTCGCCACAGACCATGGATGGAGCCTCCTTCGCGCGTGGCTCAGAGACGGTTGCTTGTTGTTTGTAGCCACCTGAGCCTTGCCCAATGGCAGCTGCTGTGCGCTCGTCGGTATAGGCTGGGACAGGCTCACCTGCCTTGCGTAGGGTGTTGTGGCCCCAGTGGTGGCAGCTGCTTGCAGCGCCAGTGCTGGCTCAGACGTGGGTGGTGCATCGTGAGCCTGGTTGGAGGAGAATGCAGCTCGGTACCTGTTCACCAGCAGCTGGACCCTTCGCCACCTGTGAGACACACACCTGGATCCAGCATGCTTGGAGAGGTGCCTGGGCAGAGCCAGCGAAGGGAAGCCCCATTGTGGGCGTAGAGGAGTGTTCTGGGCAAGGTCCATCTCAGGCTGTGAGCAACCTGGGGCAGGGCCATGTCTGCCTATGCTCATGTAGAGCCCAGCACAATAGGGCCCGATCCCAGGTGGGGCCTGGGGCTGCTGCAATACAGATAATTATAGCTGGGTGCTGGTGGGCCCCAGGATCTCTGAGGCTCTCTGCCTTAAGGAGGGTCTGGCTGTGGAGGCAGGGGCTGCCCCAGAAGGGATCCAATTCAGTGCTGGCCCTGGGGAATTCACAGCCCCTGGAGAGAAATTTCCCAGCTGGCGTTTCTGGAGAGGGACCTGGCTGTGTCCCAACCTCTGACATGGGGGTGTCTGTGTTCTTGGGGACCCTGCCATTGACTCCTAGGCCCACAGGATGAAGGGTATACAGTGATAGCACCCAGGGGACAGGATTGTTCCATTGGGACTGGCACCTGCCCGCTGTCAGACATGACTGCAAATGCCCCTCCCCAGTGCCTGCCCTGGGATCAGGTCAGGACTGACTAGGCATGTCTCTGGGATTGCTTCATGCTGCTCAGCACCTGGGTCCATGAGATGCTGGGATCAGGCCTAGGTGCTCTCTGGAAAGCCGGTTTTGTGGAGATGCCCTTCCCAGTGGCCGGGGCGCTTGCCCTGCATTTAATGCTGTGCTCCATGCAGATGCCTTTGATTCCATAACTCACAGCCCTGGGAAGGCACCATCTGCAGCTGCACTGTAGGGAGCTTTCCTACCGAGCCTGTATCTGCCACATCTGCTCTGCCACATGACCGGTGATGCATCCTAGGAGCTGGGGATGGCCTGGCCCAGTGCAGCCACCTGTCCTGCAGCCTCACCCTCATGACAGGCACCAGCCAGTGCCCTGGGGACTCTGCTCACCTCCTGACTTGCTTGTCCCAGCCCCATCCCCCAGAACTGCATCTCCCCCTCCACAACTCTGACCAGAGATGGGATCCAGCTTCCTCTGGGCCCCACAGCCTTGTCCCCGTGTCTGAGGACACCATGCTCCTGGGCTCCAGTTCTGGCTGCCCAGGGTATGTTCCATAACCAGCCCCAGTCCAGTCGTGACTTTAGAGTGCAGTGCCAGCTCTGTGGACTCTGCTTAGCTCTATGCACAGCCTCCCACTGCCTCATAGATCCATAGATGTCAAAGCCAGGAGGGACCATTAGGCTCATGTAGTCTGGCCCCCTGTGAGACCCAGGGCAGAGAATCTCGGCCAGTGATTTCTCTATCCTGCTTATCTCTTCTGGCTGAGCCAGAGCCTCAGAAACAGCCAGTCTTGATTTAAAGACTTCAGGGGGAGAACAGGGGGCCTGAACCCCAACGAATAAGCAACTGAATCAGCTGATTGTATAAAAGATTATTAAACGTGTATCGTGTAAATTCTTTTATGAAAGCCCATGACCCTGGCGATTAATGTCACTGTGAAATGTCCGTATTAACCCTCTGTGAGAGATTATGGATGCTCACTGATACTCTGCTTTAAAGTCTCTGGCCAAACAAAGCGAGAAACAGCTTTTCTCCCACACAGGAAAGATAGTTATGACTCACTGCCTACAGTTCATCCAGTGTCTGACCCCCCTGCAGCATTGTAATAGGAGAGTGTGACCTTGGGAGCCCCTTAGTACCAACTGGTAGAGGGACCCTCCAGACTGTAACTCGTAGCAGGCCTGACACATACATTGCCCCAACATATTGTTTTCATAATATGGAGCTCAAAGGTGTCATGTAAGGCATCCTATGTAAACTGATGACATGCTGGTCCTCAAAATCACTGTGTGATGTATGTATGGATTGTGTACAAAGAACTGTGGATGTGTGCTAGAAATATGTTCTTAAAATGTGTTTAGGAAACAGAGCATGAACCTAGGCCTGCCCAAGACAAAGGAATGTGTGTTCACCCATCTGACTAGCTTGGTTACAGGCAGAGGATGATGGAAGTACATCTACATGTAAGGTAAACAAAATCATCGAGATAAATGAGCGGGGAAGAAGTCCAGTTAACAGTCATGCCAGGGGACAGAATCTGAACCCCAGGAAGCCTTCTTGGCTCTTGAGGCAGAGACAATGGACTTTGAATAATACAGGGAGCAAAACCACCTTTTAATTTCCCATCACAGAGGAGATATAGGGTACAGCACCTTGTGAGCTTGGGAAAGTTGGATCACCTAGTCTGCAGGACAAAGGTTGCTGGTAACTGGATGTAAGGAAGAAAACTGTTAGGCAAAAATTATAACGTGCTAACATTATGTTTTAGTCTCTAGGAAGTATATTTCGTTTTATGCCTAGCTCTTGTGTTCTTGCTTAGTATCACTTAGATCTCTGTTCGTGGTTAAGAAGCTCATTCTTTTTTTTATTATAAAACCAGCTCTGTGTTGTGTATTAAACTTTGAGAGTGAGTCCTCAGCTAGCCAAACAGGCTTCTGTGAGCTCTGTCTCTTTGGAGGCAGCAAACTTAGTAGCTTTGGAGAGTGTACAGGGAGAGGGAGTTTTCTCTGGGGAACTGGGGATCACTGCTTATTACCAGCAAGGCAAGGTTTGGACAGGCAGAGTGCTGAAGAGTTGGCTGGCAAGGCAAACAGGCTGGTTCATCAGGGAGCTGACACAGTTTAGCAGCAGCAAAACTCTCACTTGCTGAGGTTGAGGGGGTAAAACAGAAGCTCACAATTCAGGGTATGTCACAGACTCCAAATGATGGAGAACCCACCGTATCCCCAGCTCAGCTGTTCCAATGGTCCATTGTTAAAATGTTCTTGAGTCCAGTTTGAATTAGAGCCATAGGTTTTTGGGCTGCTGTTGTCTACTAGGGTGAAGACCCCCCCACCTCCCCCATTAGCAATCTCCTCCCATGTATGTACCAGATGGACCATGATCAGGGTCAGGCCATCGAAGGGTGATACTGGCCGGGCGCTGCTCCCTCACACATGGCTAGCAGGAGGTACCAGTGGCTTCTTTACAGTGTACTCTGTAGGGAAGGGTCATAAGTAGTGAGTACCCTTGCTTGGGGACAGCAGGTGAGGGTGGGACAGGGAACTGGTGGGGTTGTTTGCAGTGGGTGGTGGCCAAGTGACCAGATATCTCTGGGAGGTGGGTGACTTCTCAGGCTGTCTATCTGCAGTGTCCTCATCTGTTCTAAGTACCCCCTCATCACCTTGGTAGCTGAGCACCTTCCAGTTGTGCATTCAGGGAGTGACTGTCACGTGTGGCTCATCCTCTCCCCAGGGGCTCTCTGCACAGCGTGATGCTCTCTCTTGGTAGGGTTATGGGTTTATCATTTCTGCTCTGTGTTATGTTAGTGAAGGCTGGTTGGACCAGTGCACCCGACACTTGGAGCGGTGGCTGGGGAGGTTAGAAGGGTCCTTTGCATCTGTGGCAGTTCATTCCACAGGCTGGGACCAGCCCCTGAGAAAGCTCTGTCTCCTTCCCAGATGAGCTGCTCCTTTGTGCCAGAAGAGCAGAGTTCTTGATCACAAGCTTTACCTTGGAGCTTTAGGCTCTTTTAGATTCACTGGGCCCAGGCCATTGAGCGCCTTGAAGATACAGAGCGACACCTGGAACTTGATGCAACATTCCCTGGGAAGCCAGCATAGCGAGCAGAGGACAGGCGTGATGTGCTCGTGGTAGCCAGTGCTGCTCAGGAGACAAGCTGCAGCATTCTGGACTAGTCAGAGCTTCCTAAGCATGAGGCAAACCCTCAGCCAAACCAGGGCTGCTCACTCAGCTGGCCCCCCAACATCCCCATCTGTGGCCACACCAAGTCATGAACCTCCTCCTGGGCTGGCTAAGGAGAAGGAGGCTGGAAGGGGAGGTGCTCTGCGAGTGTGGGGCCTATGTCCGCTCCTCCCTTGGCTCACATCTCCAGGCAGTTCCTCTGGGCTGCCTCCGCTGGACGCCTTTGAGCAGCAGTGCTATCCGGGGTTCTCTGCTCCATGTCCTGCTCTAGCTCCCTGCTTTTGACCCTGTAACGATGCTGGTTCTGGCGGGACCCAACTGAAAGTGCCCATTCAGGACAAATTGCTTAAAGCAGGGCAGTTACAGCCCAAGGCTGGGGTTTCTATGCACACCAAGGCAAACTAAACCAGCCAAACAGAGAAGACTTTGGTTTTACCCCAGTGACTAACCACAAGTCACACAAGCAATTCCCTTAGACACTCCAGTTCCCTAGTATCACTCATTATGGGGACAAATGGTTATGAAAACCAATACCCCAGTAAAAGAAAAAAAGTTCTCTCTATCCAAAGGACCAAGCCCCAGACCCAGGTCAATATACAAATCGGATCTTACCCACAAATCGCGCTGTTGCCAATCCTTTAGAATCTAAAATCTAAAGGTTTATTCATAAAAGGAAAGAAATATAGATGAGAGCTAGAATTGGTTACATGGAATCAGTTCCGTACAGTAATGGCAAAGTTCTTGGTTCAGGCTTGCAGCAGTGATAGAATAAACTGTAGGGTTCAAATCAAGTCTCTGGAGAACACCCACTGCTGGGATGGGTCTTTCAGTCCTTGATTCAAAGCTTCAGTGTAGCAAAGTTCCTCCAGAGGTATGAAGCAGGATTGAAGACAAGATGGAGGAGCTGCAGCAGCTTTTTAAATTCTCTTGCCATGTGGCCTTTCTTTCTGTGTCCCAAAAACAAGCTGTCCATCACACCTGGAAACACCTCAGAGTTCTGTCCATAGGCAGGTCCCCGCATACCTTGCTGAGTCGCAAGGCGTGTCTGCCTTCTCTCAATGGGTCAGTTGTGTAGCTGATGGTCCTTAATGGGCCATCAAACAGGCTAGGCAGAGCTGACACCAACTTGCATCTTTAAATACAAAAATGATACATGCAAATAGACAGCATAATCATAACCAGCAAACCATAATCTCATTTTAGACACCTTATTTGACCCCCTTTATACAAGATTTGGTGCCACTACAGGACCTTGGGTGCAACAATGTTCTATACAGTCCCAGTTCAAGTCAATAACGTCACAGACCCTCACTCCCAACCCTGTTTTTTCATTAGTTGTCCCCCGAGATTATGTGGACCCTGGGTCCAGTATCTCCTCCCCTTAGGCTTGTGGGAGCAGCCTTTAGATGTGGACGGGTTCCCCAGATCCTCAATCGATGCCCCTCTGACAGAGCTGTGGTGAGTTACCACTCAGGCATGCAACAACAACTCAGCTGTACTGACTTACCCTTCCCAGAGATCCTGCAGCAACGCAACCTCCAGGTGTCCAGCAGCAGCCTATCCCTGAGCCAAGCCTGGGTCAGGCGACCCCCCAGCTCAGGTATTTCCCCAACCCCGCCAGAGCTGCAGATCAGTCTGTGCAACAGCATTACCCAGTCAGGAACACTCTTGCTGCCTCATGGCGTATCAGACTCCAGCCTGCTCCTGCTCCTACCCCTGACTAGCCCAAGCCCTGTTCCAGTCCTGGCCTCGCCCTACTCTGACCCACTCCAGCCTTGCCTCCACCACCTCGGACTTTGACCCCTCGGGCTCTGACCACTGGGGTTGCCACCCATCCGGTTTTTACCTGGACAGTCTGGGTTTTGGCTTCTGTGTCTGGGTGCCATTTAGGGTTGCCAGGTGCCCAGAAAGTCCAGTTGAGGGGGGACCTGGCAGTCTCTGGTCAGATGTACTGACCACACACCAAAAGCCTGATTATCGCGGGATGGGGGGAGGCACCGGGTCATTAACCTGCACCATGCGCTGCTCCACCCGGGCCGCCTCCTGCTTGTCAGGCTGCAGCAGCTCCCGTCCCAGCCCTGGGGCAGAGGGAGCCCAGCTGGCGGGGTGGGGGGAGAGAGATGGAGATGATCTAGTGAGTGATGTGCATGCGGGAGGGGGAAGGGGAGCAAGCGATGGGGTGGGGCCTTGTGGGAAAAAGCAGAGAAGGGGGTGGGGCCTGGGAAGAAGTGGAGCAGGGGCGTGGCCTCAGGGGAAGAGGTAGGATGGGGTGGGGCCTGCTCCGGGGTGGGGGCATGTCCGGTTACTAGCAATTAGAAAGGTGACAACCCTACTGACCACCTGGCTTCGACCCCTTGCCTGTACCGGGACTCTGGCTACGGTACTGATTCTGGCTTGTCTGATCTCGGTTCTGACCTTGGCCTGGCCCCAGCTCTTGGGTCCAGCACTAATCGCGGCTCAGTCCCGACCCTATGGCCAGCGCCAATCTCCGCTCCAACTGCTAGGCCTGGCTTCCAGGCGGCAGCACCTGACACTAAGGGCTGAAGGCTTCCCATCCAGGTGTATCACACTGCTGTAATGCAACTGAGAGGAGATGAAGGCATGAATAACTGACGTCAGGTCTTCATCCACCAGGGTGGGATGGAGTCTCCTAGCCAGCCAGAGGTGGTGAAAAGTGTTCCTGGCAGCGGCTGCTATGTGAGGGCTCAACGTCAGTGGGGAATCCTGGTGCATCCTAAACCACAGCCTGGAATGACCAGTTGTGGGTGTAAACTTGCCTCTGAAAGAGACAAACTCCTCCAAGTGCTTTCCTCTGTCCTGCAGTGTCACCTCTGTCTCGCTCACAGCAGCTTCAGCCAGCTGTTCTGCCCCCGGGAGATGATCTCGGCCCAGCCCTGGGCCAGCTCGTGGCAGTTCTGAAGGACAGGTAAAGCTGCCTGTCATGTGCCTGTTGCCAGCACTTGCGCCCATGTCACATGAGCAGCTCACACTGTGGTTGCATGTAGACACTGAAAGGCACTAGGCAGAGATTGGCCCCTTGTGGGACTCCAGCGCTCCATCACTACCAAGGACTCACACCATTATAGTGCACTACTCTGGACCCTGCAGCCCCCTCAGGTGGGACAGCAGCATTTCACGCTCCATGGGTCTGAGTGCTGCAGAGGGCACGAGGAGGGGGAGACTGGCCCCTGGCCTGAGGAGAGAATCCTCCCAGGTAGGGACCATTGAACTGTGGAGGTGAATGCATGGTTACACTGGTGGTGTTGGAGAGAAGGCTTTGGATTCTTTGACCATGGGATGCAGTTCCAGGAAGGAGGAGTGCTAGGCAGAGACGGGCTCCACCTAATGAAGAGAGGGAAGAGCATCTTCACAGGCAGGTTGGCTAACCTAGTGAGGAGGGCTTTAAACTAGGTTCACTGGGGGAAGGAGACCAAAGCCCAGAGGTAAGTGGGGAAGTGGGATAATGGGAGGAAACACCAGGAGGAGGATGCAACAGGGGAGGCCTCCTTATTCATACTGAGAAATTAGGATGATTGGCTAGTTAGCTTAGATGCCTGTGTGGGAAAGCAAGAAGCCTGGGAAACAAGCAGGGAGAATTGGAAGTCCTGGCACAGTCAAGGAACTATGATGTAATTGGAATAACAGAGACTTTTGATGGGGTAACTCACATGACTGCTGCACTGTCATGGATGGATATAAACTGTTCAGGAAGGACAGGCAGGGCAAAAAAGGTGGGGGAGTTGCATTGTATGTAAGGGAGCAGTATGATTGCTCAGAGCTCTGGCATGAAATTGGAGAAAAGCCAGTTGAGAGTCTTTGGGTGAAGTTTAGAGGTGAGAGCAACAAGGGTGATGTCGTGGTGGGCGTCTGCTATAGACCGTCGGACCAGGAGGAGGAGGTAGACGAGGCTCTCTTCAGACAAATAACAGAAGTTTCCAGATCACAGGCCCTGATTCTCATGGGAGATTTCAATCACTCTGATATCTGCTGGGAGAGCAATACAGCCGTGCACAGACAAATCCAGGAAGTTTTTGGAGAGTGTTGGGGACAACTTCCTGCTGCAAGTGCTGGAGCAACCGACTAGGGGCCGAGCTCCTCTTGACCTGCTGCTAACAAACCGGGAAGAATTCGTGGAGGAAGTAGAAGTGGGTGGCAGCCTGGGCAGCAGTGACCATGAGATGGTTGAGTTCAGGATCTTGACACAAGGAAGAAAGGAGAGCAGCAGAATACGGACCCTGGACTTCAGAAAAGCAGACTTTGACTCCCTCAGGGAACTGACGGGCAGGATCCCCTGGGAGAATAACATGAGGGGGAAAGGAGTCCAGGAGAGCTGGCTGTATTTTAAAGAATCCTTATTAAGGTTACAGGGACAAACCATCCCGATATGTAGAAAGAATAGTAAATATGGCAGACGACCAGCTTGGCTTAACAGTGAAATCCTTGCTGATCTTAAACACAAAAAAGAAGCTTACAAGAAGTGGCAGATTGGACAAATGACCAGGGAAGAGTATAAAAATATTGCTCGGGCATGCAGGAGTGAAATCAGGAAGGCCAAATCGCACCTGGAGGTGCAGCTAGCAAGAGATGTTAAGAGTAACAAGAAAGGTTTCTTCAGGTATGTTAGCAACAAGAAAAAAGTCAAGGAAAGAGTGGGCCTCTTACTGAATGAGGGAGGCAAGCTAGTGACAGAGGATGTGGAAAAAGCTAATGTATTCAATGCTTTTTTTGCCTCTGTCTTCACGAACAAGGTCAGCTCCCAGACTACTGCACTGGGCAGCACAGCATGGGGAGGAGGTGACCAGCCCTCTTTGGAGAAAGAAGTGGTTTGGGACTATTTAGAAAAGCTGGACGAGCGCAAGTCCATGGGGCCGGATGCGCTGCATCCAAGAGTGCTAAAGAAGTTGGTGGATGTGATTGCAGAGCCATTGGCCATTATCTTTGAAAACTCATGGCGATCGGGGGAGGTCCCGGATGACTGGAAAAAGGCTAATGTAGTGCCCATCTTTAAAAAAGGGAAGAAGGAGGATCCAGGGAATTATAGAACAGTCAGCCTCACCTCAGTCCCTGGAAAAATCATGAAGCAGGTCCTCAAGGAATCAATTCTGAAGCACTTAGAGGAGAGGAAAGTGATCAGGAACAGTGAGCATGGATTCACCAAGGGCAAGTCATACCTGACTAATCTAATTGCCTTCTATGATGAGATAACTGGCTCTGTGGATGAGGGGAAAGCAGTGGACGTGTTGTTCCTTGACTTTAGCAAAGCTTTTGACATGGTCTCCCACAGTATTCTTGCCAGAGAGTTAAAGAAGTATGGACTGTATGAATGGACTATAAGGTGGATAGAAAGTTGGCTAGATTGTCGGGCTCAACGGGTAGTGATCCATGGCTCCCTGTCTAGTTGGCAGCCAGTATCAAGTGGAGTGCCCCAAGGGTCGGTCCTTGGGCCGGTTTTGTTCAATATCTTCATAAATGATCTGGAGGATGGTGTGGATTGCACCCTCAGCAAGTTTGCAGATGACACTAAACTGGGAGGAGAGGTAGATACGCTGGAGGGTAGGGATAAGATACAGAGGGACCTAGACAAATTAGAGGATTGGGCCAAAAGAAATCTGATGAGGTTCAACAAGGACAAGTGCAGAGTCCTGCACTTAGGAGGGAAGAATCCCATGCACACCTACAGACTAGGGACCGAATGGCTCGGTGGCAGTTCTGCAGAAAAGGACCCAGGTGTTACAGTGGATGAGAAGCTGGATATGAGTCAACAGTGTGCCGTTGTTGCCAAGAAGGCCAATGGCATTTTGGGATGTATAAGTAGGGGCATTGCCAGCAGATCGAGGGATGTGATTGTTCCCCTCTATTCAACATTGGTGAGGCCTCATCTGGAGTACTGTGTCCAGTTTTGGGCCCCAAACTACAAGAAGGATGTGGAAAAATTGGAAAGAGTCCAGCAGAGAGCAACAAAAATGATTAGGGGACTGGAACACATGACTTATGAGGAGAGGCTGAGGGAACTGGGACTGTTTAGTTTGTGGAAGAGAAGAATGAGGGGGGATTTGATAGCTGCTTTCAACTATCTGAAGGGGGGTTCCAAAGAGGACGGATCTAGACTGTTCTCAGCGGTAGCAGATGACAGAGCAAGGAGTAATGGTCTCAAGTTGCAGTGGGGGAGGTTTAGGTTGGATATTAGGAAAAACTTTTTCAGTAGGAGGGTGGTGAAACACTGGAATGGGTTACCTAGGGAGGTGGTGGAATCTCCATCGTAGAGGTTTTTAAGCTCAGGCTTGACAGAGCCCTGGCTGGGATGATTTAGTTGGGGATTGGTCCTGCTTTGAGCAGGGGGTTGGACTAGAACCTCCTGAGGTCCCTTCCAACCCTGATATTCTATGATTCTCTGATTCTAAGATTAGAGTTGGAAGAGACCTCAGGACCCTATCCCTACCCTCCAGTGTATCTACCTCTCACCCCAGCTTTGTGTCATCTGCGAACTTGCTGAGGGTGCAATTCATCCCATCATCCAAATCATTAATGAAGATGTTGAACAAAACTGGCCCCAGGACCGACCCTGGGGCACTCCGCTTGTTACCAGCTGCCAACTAAACATCGAGCCATTGATCACTACCCATTAAGCCTGACAATCTAGCCAGCTTTCTATCCACCTCATAGTCCATTCATCCAATCCATACTTTTTTAACTTGCTGGCAAAAATAATGTGGGAGTCAGTATCGAAAGCTTTGCTAAAGTCAAGATATATCATGTCCACCGCTTTCCCCATATCCACAGAGCCAGTTATCTCCTCATAGAAGTCAATCAGGTTGGTCAGGCTTGATTTGCCCTTGGTGAATCCATGCTGACTGTTCCTGATCACCTTCCTCTCCTCCAAGTGCTTCAAAATGGATTCCTTGAGGACCTGCTCCATGATTTTTCCAAGGACTGAGGTGAGGCTGACCCGTCTGTACTTCCCTGTAGTCTCCTTCTTCCCTTTTTAAAAGATGGGCACTATATTTGCCTTTTACCAATCATCTGGGACCTCCCTCGATTGCCACGAGTTTTCAAAGATAATGGCCAATGGCTCTGCAATCACATTAGCCAACTCCCTCAGCACCCTTGGATGCATTAGATCTGGACCCATGGACTTGTAAATGTCCAGCTTTTCTAAATAGTCCTTAACCTGTTCTTTCACCACTGGGGGCTGCTCACCTCCCCCACATACCGTGCAGCAGTCTGGGAGCTGACCTTGTCTGTGAAGACTGAAGCAAAAAAAGCATTGAGTACTGCATCTTCCCTTAAAGGGACAGTGACTCAGGGCACTGTTGCCAGGGTGCCCCCTGGGGCCACTCAGTGCTGGAGACAGGCAGGCATGGGATCTGGAGAGATGGGAGATGACTCGGGGAGCATCCTTTCCACAGGGGATTACGCCTCAGTGCTTCTGCCAGGCCTAGTGCAGAGGTCCCCAAACTGGGACGTGCCCCCTGAGGGGGGTGCAGAGGAACTTTCGGGGGGTGTGGCTGGGGCCCAGGACAGCTCCCACGGGGGGCAGGGAGGGAGCACCGCCCAACTCTGCTCCTGGCCCAGCCCCCACTCCTGCCCCCAGCTGTGGCCCAGCCTCAGCCTCCGCCTCCTTCCCCCGTCCACGTCCCCTGTTCCCGGAGCCACGGCCCCACTCCCGGCTCCAGCTTGGAGGGGGCACAGACGGGGTAAGGGAGGGCCTGAGGTAAAAAGTTTGGGGACCACCCACCTAGCAGGAAGCTCCTGAGAGTCTTTGAGGGCTGGAGGCCACATGCGGGACGGCTGAGTGGAGCAGCCCAGCTCTGCACTGGGAGCCCAAACGCTGCTGGGGCTGCAGGTTCCCAGACTATGGAACTGGGGCTCCAGCGGGCCCCACCCATCCCCCAATCCCTGGTCTCTGTGTGCATCTCTGAGCACCAGATTGGGGCTCCCAGACAGGCCCTCCCCAGCCTGGCTCCATGCTCCCCTTCTGTTCCGGGAGACACCACTTCCTGCTGCCTCCCACTTGCCGTGCTCTGTTACGTATTCTCTGACCTTCAATTCAAGTAATACAGCCAGACATGCCAGGAGCTCAGCAACTCATACTGTCCCCGTGCAACCCCTCCCTGTGCGAAAATCCCTAGTAACACCCGCAGTGCAATCCCCCATGCAGCACCCCCCAATTCCTGGATAGCCTCCCCCATCCCCGGGCTGCAATCCCCAGCCCACCCCTCCCCAGAACTGAGAGCCGGAAGACTTTGGTAAGAGAGAGGCACTGCAGAACTGCTCCGCCAGACATTTGCACACTCACTGTAGTGCAGACACACATGTATGTTTCCTCCACAGATTCATATCTATGCACATACTTATGTCTGCACATCTGTTGGACACACTCCTCCAAGGTACACTCAGGTAAGGCTCAGATTTACACAGGGGCTGACAGGCGCCTGGCACCAAACACCCCTGGGCTTTCACTGGCATTGGGACACCGGGCTCCCTTAGGCCACAAACACTTGTGCTTGTATGGAGTCACATGCACACATAGAGACTCGCAAAAGTCTGCAGGTGCATGCACAGGCTCATATAGTCACATCCACCCACTTGCACACGCTTGTGCTCACAGTTGCATACACTGACATAAGCCAACCCATGTACCCAGTGCGGCTCTCCTGAGCTGTGGGTCTCCGCTCTTTGCTCACTCAGGGTCTATTTCCCATTTGGCTGGTCTCCAGGGAGCTGACCATGTGCACTGAGTGGCTCCATGCTCAGCTCTGGCATGGCTGAGCTTTCCCAATGCAGGGTCTGGATCAGTGTGTGAGCTGCCCATTCCCTCTCCCCAGCATGGGCCCAGGAAATGTGCTGTGCCATGCAGCCCCCCCCAGGAGAGTCCCCATAATACCTGGAATATACCTTACCCATGGGGTAACCTGCACTACTGGAGCAGAGCAGCTGCCATGGGGGGATTTATCCCCATCCTTGTCTGCCCATGACTGCCCTGTGCTCATGGTCCTTCCTGAAACCACCCAGCTGCCTGTCAGCCCCCTTCCCCCTCCTCTTGCTGGGGCCTGTCTCCCCATCACTGCTCGTGACAATAACGCCTTTGACTCCTGTGACAAAGCTGGACTGTTCTTAATGTTTCCTCTGAATATTGTGGGGGTGCCTCAGTTTCCCCAAGCAGTTCTTGAGTATCTAGGGGTTGGGATAAGGATGGATGATTGTTGCAGAGCCCTAGAGGGCAGGTGTGTGCAGGGGTCTGGACACAGAGAATGGCCGACACCCTGTTTCCTGGCAACTGATGGCCTGGCCCTTCTCCCCTGCAAGGTGAAAGCTAAAGGGTTGGAGAACAAAGGAATCCGGTGACCTCCTGGCCCAGGAAAGGGACAAAGCCCAGAGGAGGAGGGGCTGGAGGGGGAGGCAATTTGGGGCTGGCTGGGGACATGGAGTGAAGTGCAGACGTGGTTATCTGGCTCACTGCCCCCCAAAATGGACCCAGCTGAGGGGTCCTGTTCTCTGCACCTACAAGCTCTGTGTTAGACCATGTTCCTGTCGTCTAATAAATCTTCTGTTTTACTGGCTGGCTGAGAGTCACGTCTGACTGCGGAGTTGGGGGGCAGGACCCTCTGGCCCCCCAGGACCCTGCCTGGGTAGACTCACTGTGGGAAGCGCACGGAGGGGCAGAGGATGCTGAATGCTCCGAGGTCAGACCCAGGAAGGGGGGAGCCGGGTGAGCTGTGGGTCCTGCAGACAGGCTGCTCCCAGAGAGGAGACTTCCCCAGAGTCCTTCCTGGCTTCATAGGGAGCAGCTCCAGGGCATGGCCCCCCGGGGACGCCGTGACACTCCCCTGACCCAGAGTTCTAAACTCTGTCTCTGCTCACTCTGGCACACGGCCCTCGCTCACTCCCACTGGCTCTCACCTGCCCTGTCTGGGCCAGGGACTGGCGGTGACTCCATCAGTGATATGCAGCCATCAGTCCGTGCTCCAGCCCCGGAGTGCCCTCGCTGCTCCCTGCACGTTCCCCAGCTGGGCGCTAGCCTCCTACTAATGAGCCCAGAGTCGAGCCTGAGAGGCCAGGTGTGCCCATGCCAGAGCCCCACCGAGAGGGGCAGCGTGTGAGACATCTGCATGCTGCTCAAAGTCACGTTGGCTTCCTCTGCAGCTGTGAGCCCAGGCAAACTCTGCTGCTCCTCAGTCCCTCTCCATGGGGCTGCTCCTGGGCTTCTGGCCCCACCGAGGTTCTGGGCTCTGGATGGTTCCCCCCAGACAGCATGGCTGCCCTTTTCCAGATGAGTCTCTTTCTTCCATGGCCCCCACCCTCGCAGGTCCCATTGTTTGGTTTCTCTGGGTTACCCCCAGCTTTGTCGCATCTGGAAAAGTCATTCTCCCCTTCCGGGCCCTTGGTGAAGATGTTCAAGGAGAGCAGCCTTGTCTCTCACAGAGCCAGCTCTCCTTCACTAAGGCCAGCTCCTCAGCAGGATCCAGACTCCCATTGATTTCAATGGCCATAAGGGCTAGTTACGTCTACACAGCAACTACCTGCCCACAGCTGGGCCAGGCCAGCTGACTTGGGCTCGCAGGGCTGTAAAACTGCCATGTAGATGTTTGGGCTTGGTCTGGAGCTGGGGCTCTGGGACCCTCCCCATAGAGGTGGAAAATCCACACCCTGAGCTGACCTAGTGCCCAGACAGCGCTAGGTGGATGGCAGAATTCCTCCGTTGTCTGACCTACTTCCTCCTGCGTATGCGGATGGGAGCATCCCTCCCGTCGCCGTAGTGAGCTCTCCAGCTGGGCTGTCAAAATGTTTCCAGTGTAGATAAGACCTTAACATCCCAGCTCCTGGAGTCATGGGATTGGGGGAAAAGTCTCAGATTTTGTTTAAGAAAAACAAAGCTGGGAAACATGGCCCCTAATGTCAAAGCTCAGAAGGCAAAGAAACTCTAAAACATATTGTTTAAAAAAATCTCCTGGTTTTTAAGTGACTCTCAAGATTCGGAGGGCCTGGTGCACAGTTCCTGAGTGCGCGGGGCTGGTGGTACTGCATGAGCAAGGAAATAATCATCTCGTGGTCATTGCAGCTGCTCTGGGAGCGTGGGAACTGGGGCTAGGTGTCCTGGGTGGAGATGGACGAGGACTCTTGGGCACTGCAGCTGTCCTCAGCACTGGGGAGCAAACAGGGCCCTCCCAAGATTACAGCAGAACGGGGCATGGGGGGGATCAGGCCTAATCAGAGCCCACAGGAACCTTGTGCTGGGCCAGAACAGCCTGGTGCTGGCTGGTCCACTAGCACTGGGAGAGGCCATTGTAGGAGTGGGTGACTCACACTGGTGCCTGGAGCCCCTGGGAGGCTATTGTCAAGCAGGGAGAGGTTTGTGTTGACCGGGCCCAGCCTTGGGGTGAGGTCTGCACCTGCTCCTCAGGACGGGCACTGGGCTGGTGCCTCATGTCACGGAGTCCCCGGGCGATGCTCTGGAGCTGCTCCCTACGAAACCAGTCAGGACTCTGGGGAAGTCTCCTCTCTGGGAGCAGCCTGTCTGCGGGGCACACAGCTCCCCCGGCTCCCCCCTTCCTGGGTCTGACCTCGGAGCATCCAGCATCCTCTGCCCCTCCGTGCGCTTCCCACAGCAAGTCCGCCCAGCCAGAGGGTCCTGCACCCCAACTCCGCAGTCAGACGTGACTCTCAGCCAGCCAGAAAAACAGAATGTTTATTAGATGACAGGAACATGGTCTAAAACAGAGCTTGTAGGTGCAGAGAACAGGACCCCTCAGCTGGGTCCATTTTGGGGGGCAGTGAGCCAGACGACCATGTCTGTACTTCACTCTTTGTCCCCAGCCAGCCCCAAACTGAAACTCCCTCCAGCCCCTCCTCCTCTGGGCTTTGTCCCTTTCCCGGACCAGGAGGGCACCTGATTCCTTTGTTCTCGAACCCTTTAGCTCTCACCTTGCAGGGGGGAAGGGCCCAGGCCATCAGTTGCCAGAAAACAGGGTGTCGACCATTCTCTGTGTCCAGACCCCTGCACACACCTGCCCTCTAGGGCTCTGCAACGATCATACACCCTTATCCCACCCCCTACATACTTAAGAACTGCCTAGGGGAAACTGAGGCACCCCCACACTATTCAGAAGAAACATTAAGAACAGTCCTGCTTCGTCACACCTCGGGGCGGGGACTGGGCTGAGACCTCACAGCGGGTGCCTTGGGGGCGGGATGGTGCCTCGGGGTGGGAACGGGGCTGGCGCCTCGGGATGGGGAATGGGGCTGGCGTCTTGGGGTGGGGATGGGGCTGGTGTCTCGGGGCGGGGACGGGACTGGTGCCTCGGGGCAGGGACGGGGCTGGTGCCTCGGGGCGGGGCTGAGCTGCTGCCTCAGGGGGAGACTGAGCTGGCGCCTTGGAGCGGGGATGGGGCTGGTATCTCGGGACGGGGCTGGGCTGGCGCCTCGGGATGGGGACTGAGCTGGCACGTCGGGGGGGGGACAGGGCTGGCGTCTCAGGGTGGGAACCGAGCCGGTATCTCAGGGCGGGATGGGGACTGGGCTGGCACCTTGGGGTGGGGACTGCGGGGTTGGGTTGTCAGGGACATGCCCAGCATAGGTGGGTGTACAACCAGCTGGGTTAGGGTCCCTGCACTGATGACTCACATGGCACCCTCGAGTGGCAGCATGTCTGGGTTCCTTTTGGCGGGACACAGACATGAGTCAGCCTCCACCCCCACCCCTGCACACCGTGCCCCTCTCACAGGCTGCAGCCCAGGTGGGCAGGGCTGGCCATGGGATGGGAGGCCACCAGAAGCCACCGAGGGATTCCAGGGTGGAGTGCTGGGGATTCAGTAGGGGGCGCGGCCGCTGCGGGTCGCTGCTAGCCCCACTGGTATGAGTGGGCCCTGCAGGACACAGTGCTGCTAGGGGGGTTGCCTTAAGGACTACCTGAGTAGCTATTACCATTAATGATCATTCCATCCTGCCCGACCCCACACATTCCATCCTGCCCCATACCCTCAGGCCAGTCCCATGTCTGCCCAGCTCCGCACACTCTGTCCTGCCCACTCTTGGCTCGGCCCTACATGCTCCATCCAGCCCCCTCCTGGCTTGGCCCCACAGGCTTGGTCCTTTCCCTGCTCAGCCCCACACATTCCATCATGTCCCACACCCTCAGGCCAGCCCCACCTCTGCCCAGCTCTCTACACTGTGTTCTGACCCTGCCCACTCATCCCCATACGCTCCATCCTTTCCCTGCCTGGCCCCACAGGTTTCATCCAGCCCCACCTCTGTGCAACCCATCCGGTCCCTGGTTCATGCAATGAGTGCACCAGGCCTGGATGTAAACTGCCCCTCCCTGTGCCTTCTGCATTCCTATGGGGCTAACAGACAGTCCCGGGGGAGGAGGCTGCTCCCCAGCACAGCCTGGGGGTGGGGTGGGGGGTTTCCTCTGGGCACAGAGCAGGAGGAAGTGGAAATCACTGCTCTGGCAAGGTGCTTCCTGGCTGTGCAGATAGTATGTGGAAGGCACATCCTGACTTGCCCGGTGTGTGTCCACACACACCCACCCACCCACCCACCCACACACACACACACACACACACACACAGCACCTCCATCACGGGACAGGCCCCACAACACACGTACACATAGACAGAGCCCTCCCAAGCCAGGCATATACATGGCCCCCCAGCCATCTCCGCCCAGCATCGCTACTTCGCCCTGTCTATGGGCTGCCCTCCCCTGATGGGCCAAAGGGCTCATTCAGTGTCTCTGCCTGGGGAGGCGGGTTCTGTCCTGTGGCTGGAGAGGGGGCAGGCGAGAGCCTGAAGGGACGTCCTTTTCCTGGCAGGAAAGGGGCAGAGCCAGTGGCTGCAGGTTTCCTTTTGGCGCTGGCCCTGAGCGAGGCCGGGAGCAGGAGCTGCTGTGGAGGTAAGCGGGGCCCGCTGGCTGGGCCAGCACTGAGTTCTGGGCAGAGGGAACTGGCTAGGAGCTGGGCCTCCCTGGACGTGGTGGGGGGGCCACTGGGGCCGGGAGAGACCCTCCTGCTTTGTGATGGTGGCTACTGCCCATCATGGGCCCGGCCTCCCGAAGCGCTGGCACCATCCCACCTCCAGAGTCCACTGTGCTTGGCTCTCCCGGCAGACCACCCACCCCCTGCCCTGAGGAGCTGCCAGGCCAGGCAGGGCACGACGGGGAAGGGGCAGCAAAGCCGCCAGGGCACGGCTCATGCACTCGCCAGGGCTTTCCTCCTCCAGTCTAGCAGGGAGTGCTGGGCACTCTGCCATTTGCTCTGCCCCAACAGGGTGGGACCCCGCGCTCTCATGGGCTCTGCTGAAGTCCCATTGTTGGGCTCCAGGGCAGTGGAGTCAAGCCCAGCTTTAGGGGCAGGGCCCTGGCTGGCTCTGTGGCCAGGGCCATGAGGAGAGTGGGCAGAGCAGCCTGCAGCCTGGGCCAGGCCGGTGGCCAGGGCTTGTGCTGTGCACAGAGAGTTCCCTGGTGAGCCGGAATCCAGCCGCACGCTCCTTTGGGGCGTGCACGGCTCAGAGCCGCACTCTCAGCTGCTGGTAGTAATTCCTGTGTGCGGCAGGGAAGTGTCTTGGCCGCACACAGGAAATCTCACTGGCAGGGAGGGCTGCAGCCTCTCGCCCCTGCACACCCTGAGATGGGCCATGCACCAGCCTCCTCCCCATTCATTAGCTGCTCCAGCAAGTGGAATCTTGCCTGCAGATTTGTGCGTGGGAAGATGGGGGGGGGAGGGGAAGGTGGTGGCGGGAGGGGCAGGAACAGATGGGAAGAGGGGGCTGAGAACATTTTAACTCGCCTGAATTTCGTGGTGTGAAAAGTCGGTTGATAAGGAAAGATTAAAAGAGCGAATGGCACCAAGCAATAAGGGTGTAGGTACAATCAGCTGCATTCCTGGAGCTCCCCGATGGTGCTAGCATCACCAAGAACGACTGTGGTGAGCGAGTTCTACCTCCCCCCTGCCCACGCACCCCCACACATGTACACGCAGATGCATACATCTCCACATCCACAGTACTCACAACACACATGCACACACATCCACACTCACACACACACCCATATACACACACACATGCAAATGCAAACACCCCTACATCCATCCTCCCCACACATGCACCCACACCCACACCCACATCCATGTACACGCAGATTTACGCACCCCCCCCCACATCCACACACAAATGCATGCACACACGCATACTCACACAGGGCAGGGCATGGCCTTGGGCAGAGCCCCCAGCTCCCCTCCCTCCCAGGGCAGGGCGGGGCCGAGGACAGAGTCCCCAGCTCCCGTCCCCCCATGGAAGGACGTGGCCATGGGCAGAGCCCCCAGCTCCCCTCCCCGCAGGGCGTGGCATGGCCATGGCCAGTCCCCTGAGCTTCCCCCTACAAGGTTAGGGTGTGGCTTAGCACAGAGCTGCTTCCACACAGGGGTGTACCATGCCTGTGTGCACACACATGTGCCATGCCCACCACCTGCATCCAGGTGTGTACCATGCCCACTGCCTACACCCAGGGGTGTACCGTGCCCACCGCCTACACCCAGGGGTGTACCGTGCCCACCGCCTACACCCAGGGGTGTACCGTGCCCCCTGCAGCACACAGGAGTGTACCGTGCCCCCTGCCAGAGCACAGGGGTGTACCATGCCTGCCATCCACACACAGGGGTGTACTGTGCCCATCGCTCGCATCCAGGGTTGTACCGTGCCTGCCACTCATACACAGGGGTGTACCGTGCTGGCATGCACACAGGTGCACGGTGCTGACCCATGCATAGGGGCTTTGGGGAAAGCAGGGCCTGATGGGAGAGGTTTAGACCCCCCCTGACTCTCGGAGGCTCCCCAGCTCCGAGCAGAGACCCCCTCACTCCGCTCGTGGCCACCCGGCACCGTGTCTGATCCCTCTCGTGTGTGCAGAGGGTGCGTGTGAACCAGAGTGGCTGCGACCTGGGCTGATGTGCCCCTGCGTGTTCCCACGCCCCCCACAGAAGCCCCCCCCAGCTGCTTTGGCCGGGGGGGGGCTCAGGCAGGGCTCACGGCGCCCACAGTTTGTGAGCGGATGGCGCCACCTGCAGGGAGAAGGCCCCAGTGGGCCGGGGCTGGGGGCCGCCAGAGGCCAGGACATGCCCTGTGCACGCGCCCGCTCTGGGCAAGTGACACCCCCTGGCCAGAGGCAGCTTTCGCCCCAAGGCGTGGGGCCTGGGGCGGGGTGGCCCAGGGGGAGCTGCTGGGCCAGGTGGGGCTGGCTCCCAGAGGGGAGGGGGATTCCCAGGGAAGGGCACCGAGGTGAGGGGTGCTCAGCCATGGCGCATGGGGGGTGGGTAGAGAGCTCTGGCAGCTGGCTGTGCCCTGGGATTCCTGTCCCCCCAAAAGGGAGCCAGTTCAGGGCGGGGATAGTGTTTCTGAGGGGCGCTGGGGCGGGGGGGTGGCACCTGCCGGGTACCCCCCCAGAAGGCCCAGCCCCCCCGCCCAGCTGGCTTTGAACTTTCCTTCCCTCTCCCTCTCTCCTCACACATACTCTGGTTGCCATGACAACACCTTAAACTAACACTCGGCTCCCCAGGCTGTGAGGGGGGCTGAGTTCGCAGGAGAAATTTATCTTTCTTGTTCCTCTCCCGAATCCCCTCCGCCCCCACCCCCAGCACTCCTCGCTCGCTCGCTCGCTCGCTGGCTCACTTGCACGCTGGCTGGCTCCTGGCGCTCGCTAGCGCTGCTATGGTTACTCGGGCCCTGCCATCCTATCCCTGTGCCGTGAACAGGCTCTGCTCCAAAGGTAAGAGCTGTGCTGGCCCCGCGGGCACAACACCGGGCTCAGGGGCTTGGGCCGGCTCCCGCTGCCCAGCAAACTAGCCACAAGTGGTGTTTCCTCGGCCAAGGCATGGGAGGAGGGTGGGGAGCCCTTCAGAACTAATTAAACCCAGCGGGTGTAATGAACATGGGCACAGACAGAGCGGCGAGCACATGTGCTGGTGGGCATGTGTTTCAAGGTGTGTGTGCCAGGGAATAGCCATCATGTTTGCACATGTGGGAGTGCGGGCACAAGCAGCTAGGGGCTGTGCTTTCACAGTGTGCGTGCCAGGGGAGAGGGGGCATGTCTTCACAGGGAGCATGTAGGAGTGCTTAGGTTGGTGAATGGGGGACATGTTTGCACAGGGGACATGTGGGAGTACGTATGCTGGGGAATACGAGTTGTGCTTTCACATGGGGGGAATTGGTGACTAGGGGCCGTACGTTCACGGGGTACACGTGGGAGTGCATGCGCTGGTGAATAGGGGCCGTGCTTTCATAGCTCATATACATACACACATGTGCTGGTAAATAGGGCCCGGGAATTAACAGGGTACATGTGGGAATATGTGCGTTGGTGAATAGGGGCAGTGCTTTTATTGGGTACACGTGGAGGTGTGCGTGCCAGTGAATAAGGGCCGTGCTTTCACAGCACACACAGGAGTGTGTGTGCACTGGTGAATAGAGGCAGTTGTTTCACAGCACACATATGGGAGTGTGTGCACTGGTGAATAAGGGCGTGCTTTCACAGCACACACACCAGAGTATGTGTGCACTGGTGAGTAGGGGCCATGCTTTGACATGGTACAGGTGGGAGTGTGTGCACTGGTGAATAGGGGCTGTGCTTTCACAGGGCACACATGGAAGTGCTTGTGCTGGTGAATTGTGGCTGTGCTTTCACAGGGCACGTGGTAGTATGTATGTTGGTGAACAGGAGTTGTTCTTGCACAGGGCACACGTGGGAGTGTGTGCTGGTGAATAGGGGCTGTGCACAGGGGAAGCAGCAGTCATTTCTCAGGTGCAGGGTGTCCTTTGGTGTGTCTGTGTTATTTAGTGTTTGCCCTTGTGGGTTGTGGTGCACACATGACTGGCCATGCTCATTGCTGGCACATGTCTCTGTGGGTAGGTACCCACGGTGTCATTTTTCCTGTGAGTGTAACATGCATATACTCCCTGCATGCCACACCATTGCCTGCCACAAGTGTTCCAAAATCACGGGCAGGTCCACAAACGTGGGAGGTTGTTCCAGTGAAAGTGCTGGGACCCTCCTATTTGCCTGTCTGATTCTGACCCTTCCAACTGCACTGAGGTCCCGCTTTGGGCTTTTCTCTGCAAGTGCGTGGGCCATGCTAAAGTTGAGATTTTCCTGTAATGGCCTCCTTGTGGAGCTGGGTCAGGTGCCACACAACGCTTGGCTAAATCAGTGGAGTTGTGTGTAGGCGTGTGTTTGTCTGAGCATGCATGCGTGCTGTTGTGTGCACATGTGAGAGTATATCTGTAATCAGACAGGAGTGCAACAACGGGGTCCCAGGTCTTCCCTTGGCCATAGACCAACACTACTCCAAATTCACTGTCCCGGTCCCTCCAGGGAAGGGGAAGGGAGAGAAGTCCTAGCCGGTCCCGGTCTCTCTGGTGGGAGGGGAGGGGTGGGGGTAGAGGTCCCAGCCGGTTCCGGTCTCTCTGGTGGGAGGGGAGCGGGGAGAGGTCTCTGATCAGGCTCCCTGCTTCCCAGAACCCTGGCCGCCATCTCTTCACACTGCTTCCTCCACCTCTTGCACTTCTGGGTCTGCTCCAGAAGGAGAGATGGTGACTTGGCGAGGACTTGCGTGGCAATGCAAACGGGGGAAGGGGGTTCACCTCCCGAAATGCAATGCATGCACACAGCAGGATCCTGATGATGAGGAAGTTGGGATGTAACACATACTGTGACCTCTGCTACTGAATAGGTAACCTGGGGACTGGGCCCCCCCGGGCCCTCTCCTGAGAAGAATGCTAGTGGCACCCCTGATTTCAGGGCACTAGCATGGAGGGAGAACAGCCTTGAGGAAGCAGAGTGGGCTGAAACAGGAGCCCAGTCTCCTGTCCCTGGCTTTTAAGCCAAGGCAGGAGCTCCTCAAAGACCTCGGTGATGTACATATTATGGCAGTCTGTGGCAAGGCATCATGGGAAATGTAGTTGAACATGGAGGTCATTTTTGTGGTCCTGCCTGTGGCTAGGCCTGGTGGGAAAAGGGGTGGGGGGGACTAGTATATAACCAGCTCCCTTGGCAGTCCTAGGGGGAGATTGAAGGGAAGGGTTTGTGGGCAGAATTCCTTGGGTGCAGTGAAGGGTTCAAGATGTGATGGGAAGCTTTAGAACCGACCCCCCTACAGGCATCCACTCTTCTCTGGGTTTACTCTCCCTCTGTGCATTTCTTTTTCCTCTTCAAGTGATTGCACATGTCCATTCCGCTTCAGGTGTGTGTGCCCAGCACACCAAAGTCAGGTATCCATCAGGGCAGCATATGCACCCTCTACACACTCATGCCACTAGCCGATTGTATTAAGAGAGGAGCCTCCCTCAGTTCCTTCTCACTAGCCATGATCGGTAGTTGAAGCATGTGTGTCTTGTCACACAAGTTCCCATTTCTCTCAGAGAAAACTTCTTTACACTGGAGTATCAGAGGAGTAACCGTGTTAGTCTGTATCCACAAAAACAACGAGGAGTCTGGTGGCACCTTAAAGACTAACAGATTTATTTGGGCATAAGCTTTCATGGGTAAAAAATCCACTGATGCATCTGAAGAAGTGGAGTTTTTACCCACAAAAGCTTATGCCCAAATAAATCTGTTAGTCTTTAAGGCGCCACTGGACTCCTCGTTGTTTCTTTACACTGCTGTCAATAGTTTGAATAGTCGGTTTAGCATTCGTTTTAGGTAGTGGTGCTCGCTTGGCTTTTTGTTTTATTGTTTTGATATTTCAGCTTTTACTTCATGTCATTGATGCCCGGGAACAGGAAATGCCTATGCCTCTGGAATTTAAATGCTGCTCTGGCTGTATTTAAATCTCTGCCAGTCAGTGATCCCCGCCTCTGCAGTCTAAAGTGTTTGGGAGAGGGACATGTTTGGGGTAAGCACCTGATCTGCAGGAAGTTCAAGACTAGGGCCAGGAAATCCAGAGAGGTGATGGTTTGACACCTGCTGATGTAAGTGGCACTGCATCCTCTCTCAGAACTCAGCCACTCGGTATGGAGAGCCACCGACTCTGCTGTGCCTTGGAGTGCCCCTCTGGACAATGCGCTTCCGGGGACTTGGGAAGGAAGCATCATTCTCCATCTCTGGTGCTGCGCAAGAGACAGAAGTCAGACAATTTGCATTCTTCAAAGCCTAGGAGACCTTCCTCATCAAGGAGACCCCAATGCCTGACAAACTAGGGAAATATAGCTTAGACAAATCTGCTATAAGGTGGGTGCATAACTGGTTGGAAAACCATGCTCAGAGAATAGTTATCAATGGTTGACAGTCCATCTGGAAGGGTATATTGAGTGGGGTCCTGCGGGATCTGTCTTGGGTCTGGTTCTGACCCAGTATTTTCAGTATCTTCATAAATGATGTGGATAATGGCATCAAGAGTACACTTATAACGTTTGCAGATGATACCAAACTGGGAGGGGTCGCAAGCGCTTTGTGGGACAGGATTAGAATTCAAAATGGTCCTGACAAACTGGAGAAATGGTCTGAAATAAATAGGATGAACTTCAATAAGGACAAATGCAAAGTATTCCATTTAGGAAGGAATAATTAATTGCACAAATACAAAATGGCAAATGACTGCCTAGGAAGGAGTACTGCAGAAAAGGATCTAGGTGTTATAGCAGATCACAAACTAAATCTTAGTCAACTGTGTAACACTGTTGCAAAAAGAGCAAACATCATTCTGGGGTGTGTTAGCAGGAGTGTTGTAAGAAAAACACGAGAAGTAATTCTTCCACTCTACTCAGCGTTGATTAGGCCTTAACTGGAGTGTTATGTCCAGTTCTGGGCGCCACATTTCAGGAAAGATGGGGACAAATTGGAGGAATCCAGAGAAGAGCAAGAAAAATGATTAAAGGTCTAGAAAACATGACCTACAAGGACTGAGTGAAAAAATTGGGTTTGTTTAGTCTGTAGAAGAGAAGATTGAGGGGGGACATGAGAACAGTTTTCAAATACGTAAAAGCTTGTTATAAAGATGGTGATAAATGGTTCTCCTTAACCACTGAAGGAAGCACAAGAACTAATGGGCTTAAATTGTAGCAAGGGAGATTTAGATTAGACAACAGGAAAAGCTTCCTAACTATCAGGGTAGTTAAGCACTGTAACAAATTACCTAGAGCAATGCTTTCAACTTTTTTTCATTTCTGGACCCTTAAAAATTTCGAATGGTGGTGTGGACCCCTTTGAAAATCTTAGTCATAGTCTGCAGATCTCCAGGGGTCTGCAGACCACAGGTGAAAACCACGGTTCTAAGGAAATGACAAACTTTCACAGACCCTGTAGGCATAGTCTGTGGACCCCTAGTAGTCTGCAGACCACAGGTTGAAAACCACTGACTTAGGGAGGTTGTGGAATCTCTGTCACTGGAGATTTTTAAGAGCAGGTTAGACAAACACCTGTCAGGGATGGTCTAGATCAGGTGTTCTCAAACTGGGGGTCATGACCCCTCAAGGGGTCACAAGGTTATTACTTGGGGTGGTCGGGAGCTGTCAGCCTCCACCCCAAACCCTGCTTCGCCTCCAGCATTTATAAGAGTGTTAAATATAAAAAATGTGTTTTAAATTTATAAGGGGGGGTATCACACTCATAGG
The DNA here is from genome assembly GCF_009764565.3 of Dermochelys coriacea. NCBI lineage: Eukaryota > Metazoa > Chordata > Testudines > Dermochelyidae > Dermochelys > Dermochelys coriacea. The sequence goes on along the minus strand of NC_050068.2, from coordinate 353,913,794 downwards.
CTTGCTGTGTGAAAGGGGTCACCAATATAAAAGTCTGAGAACCACTGGTCTAGATAATACTTAGTCCTCCCTCAGTGAAGGGCACTGGACTAAATGACCTAGCGAGATCCCTTCCGGCCTACATTTCTATGATTCTGTGACCTTCCAGGAGCAAGTTGGGTACCCAGCTTAGAGCCCCAGATTAGGTGAGGCACTTCCCACTATCACATACTTCCTTGGCCACTCATGTAAAGTCATTGACTCTGCACCGACATTGGCACCATTGAGACTGATTCCATTCCGGGGCCTTGTGTGATTTCGGCTTCATACAGTGCTCTCAGTACAGACTACACGTGAAGAGTAGGAAGCACCTAAAGATCTTCTTTGCCTTTCAGTACTGGGCTCCCTGATTCTACAGGCGATAGGGTTATCAGTACCGCCTACCTCTTCACAAGTGCCGGTGCTGTCTACAACTTTGTCACCCTATCATTCGATGACAGTTTTGACATAGCAGCCCTTGGTACCGATGACTGCCAAGACTTCAGCACATCTTCCAAACAAAGGCTTGGTACCGTCAGTGGGTAAGCCCTCACTTCCAATCATAGATCTTGACTGCCAGTCCTTTCTACTCCACCCAGTACCCTGCCTCCATGGCCCTCCAATTACTCCTATTTACCTTTGGAGTCAGAGGTCGGATCTTACACATCCCAGTCATACAACAGGAAATCTCAATTTGCCCTCCTCCTCATGAAGATCAAGGTCTCAGCACTGATGCTCCCATAGGAGTAGATCCAGGGATATGGCCATGGGAGACTTATAATTGGGACCCAATGCCTTACCAGTGGCCATTCTGGAATCTGTGGGGCATGCCCCCAACTTCTTGAGCTTCCCCAGTGCCTTGAATATTCAAATCTCCTCCAAGGCAAAGAGTCATGCCCTGTGCCAATCTAAGTTCCGACCTTGGTACCCATCAAGAATCAGAGGTTTTACAGTCATAACTGGATCCAGCTGATATAACCTCATTACAGCCACTAGTGCGCCATCCTGTACAGCCACCCCTGGGTACATCTTTGTCCTCTCTTGACGAAGCAATAGTGTTGGAGTCATCATCCCAGATTCAGGACGATTCTAAGGCCTATCAAGAGTTATGAAAAAGAGAGGGCAGCTCCGTGGGTGTGCAGGTAGAAAGGGCGTAGGGGAATGTAAATTGGTGGATATCTTGCACACTTCAGGCCTGGTAACTCTACCAATTAGTGAAGCCATCATGGAGCCCACAAAAAATTGTGACAAACCCTGGCATCTCTTCCACCCACTGCTGAGAGAACAGAGAGGGACATACCAAGTATCATCCCAAGGTCCCAAGTACTTCTACATGCAGCCCACCCTTGTTCTTTGGTGGCGACTGCACTCAACGAGAAATCACATCATGGATGTTCCAAATCTACCCCTAAGAATAAAAAAAGCTTGATTTTTTTTGGTAGAAAAATGTATTTATGCTCAGGGTTACAATTTAGAATTGCAAACTACCCGGCTGTCTTGACCAGATACAATTTCTCCATGTGGTACAATATGGCTAAATTCATCTACAGCTGCTAGACAAGGCTAAGCAAGAATATCAGGCCATGCTGAAGGAAGGTTGTCTGGTATCTGGCAACTTGCCTCAGTTGGCTGTGGATGGTATAATCTCTGTGCCAGGAATGATAGCATCTGTGGTTACAATGCGACACTCCTCTGGGCTGCAGCCTGGAACACCAGCTAAGGGCCAGCAGATGAGTGAGGATTTCCCAGTAGAGGATCCTAGTTTTGGGGAAAATGAAGAAAGTGCTGCATTCCCTAGAAGACTCTAGGGCAGCCCTTAAGTCTCTGGGGTGTTTACACCTCGGTCTTAAGAGGAAGCAGTTTTATCCTCAGACTCAGCAGAGGTACCCCTTGTAACCACCAAGGCAGCCTGAGCATATGAAGATGTGCCATAAATCCCAAAGAGAGAGACGTTGCCAACTCCTCCTCCTGCAATAGCTCCATGGAGATAACCCACGACAGCTACTCAGTCTATCTGATTCCTTAGTCAAGGCCAGCGTACCACCTTGTTGGGATCGGCTCTCTCTCTCTCCCTCTGGCAGCAGGTTGTCCCGCTTGCTAGGTGCTTGGAACCCTATTGCAACTGATTGAGTTTGGGTTCTATCCTGCACCTTGTCACTGTTCCCCCACATCTCCCACTTCCCTGTCCCTTTTCAGGGACTGATCTCATGGGCCTGCTCTCATTACAGAAGTGCAGTCTCTTTGCAATCAGAAGCTATAGAACCAGTACCTCCTAAGCACTGGGGAGAGATTTTCCCATTTCAAAGTCCAAGGGAGACCTCAGACCTATTCTCGATCTGCGAAACCTGAACAAATACTCAACAAACAGAAAGTTTGGCATGATTATCCGGCCTGTGTTATCCTCTCCCTAGATCCCAGTGATTGGTATGCTGCCCTCAACTTAAAAGATGCTTATGTAACCTGGCCATCCTCCAGAGCAACAGGATCACTGAGGCAAAGGTTCCTTGTGGCAAAGGTCTATTATCAATTCACAGCCCCTCTGTTTAATCTGTCCTCAGCCCCTTGAGCCCTCACAAGTGCATGGCAGTGGTGGCGCTATCTTTCAGGAAAGCAGGCAGCCAGGTGTTCCTGTCCTGGGTGATTGGTTAGTATGAGGATGATCCAGGTATCAGGTGGAGATCAGCTCTGAGCAGATCCAGGCCCTCTTTTGTTCCTTGGGCCTGTTGATCACCAAGGACATGTCAGTACTGCTTCCTGTACAACCAGGCTTCTCTCCAACTAAGAGAATCTGAGCTCTGTCCTCCTTCCTGGACAGCATTGGTTCTCCGACCTCTTGAATCTTTCCATCCAGGAGCCCATGACTCGTCCTCAAGTGACAGACATAATTTCACAGAACCACAGCAACTGCTGAACCCCAACCCTTCCAGCCTTCATCCGATAGCTGGGATGCTGGGTGATGACCAGTTCAGAGACAGAGTGTTCCCTAGAGGTTCTCCTAACCCACAGAAAGCCCATCCCCAGGTCTAACTTCCTTTCTTGGTGTGGTCCAGCAGTGGGGTCCACCTCCTGTGAACTGTTCTCCTCACTTATTGGAACATTTACTCTACATTAAAGAAAAAGGGCTCTCCCTCAGTTCTCCGAGGGTTCAGCTGGTGGCAATTGCTGCATTCCATCCACTACAGACAGTATTTTGCAACCCTATCACTGTATGATTTTCAAAAGGATTGGACAGGCACTTTCCACCGGTAGAGACCCCACACCTCCATAGGGCCTGCATTTGGTTTTGTTGGCATTAATACGTCCAGCTCTTGAATCTATGGCTCTGGGTTCATTTTGGCCTCTCTCCACGAAAGTAGCTATTTCTTCCACTAGGAGGAGTAGCTGGGCTTTGGGCATTAGTAGCAGACCCCCATATGCAATTTGTTATAACAAGTTATATTTATGCCCACATCCTAAATTTCTGACTACAGTGTGCTAGGATTTCCACCTTAATCAGTCTATCTATTTACCAACCTTTTTTCCAAAACCTCCTTCATATAAGGACAAAGTGAAGCTTCACAGTCTGGACGTCCACAGGGCTTTAGCCTTGTACCTGGACAGGACTAAGCAGGTTACAGGGACCCCTCAGCTGTTTGTTTCCTTCACTGATAAAATGAAGGTGGCGCCTGTCCTGTCGTAGAGAATGCCTTCCTGGATTGGATCCTGGCTTCTGCTGTGCTATAATACTGCTAGAGGACCTCCACTGGGAGAATTTCAGCGCACTCTACAAGGGCTCAGCGGCGCCAGCAGTGTTGGACAGGTGCCCATCAGTAGCATATGCAGAGCTGCAACCTGGGCACTGGGGCATATGTTCACTAGCCACTGTGCTCTCTCCCAAGCCTCGAGAGCTGAGGCTAGATTTGGGAGGGTTGTGTTTGCAATCGTGGGTCAGATAGGCTCTGAAACCCTCCTGCATCCTGAACTGGTTGTGTGTGATCTAATGTGGAATGGACAAGTGCAGTCACTTGAAGAATTAAAATGTTTACTTACCTGTTCTGTAACTGCTGTTCTTTGAGGCACGTTGCACACATCCATCCCACGACACACCCTCCTTCCCCTATACTTTGGCATATATGTCCTGGATTCCAGTGGGAACGAGCTGAGGGAGAGCTGGGATGGCTCTCCCCTTTATACCAGCTGCTGGGAGCACGCGTGTGCGAAGGGTGCACGTGCTGCCCCCGTGGGTACCACCACAAGAGAAACCTCCAGCTGTGGTGCATGCACACTCCTGAAGTGGAATGGATAGGTGCAACCCATCTCAAAGAACAACAGTTACAGGGCAGGGAAGTAACCACTTTTCCTTGAGCTCTGCCTGTCCGGCTGCTGTAAGGCTGGGTAATGACAGGCCTTGGGGCACATATGGCCAGGGTGATGGAGTGCACTTGTGTACACATTTCACATGGCTAGTTATGCCCTGGTGTGCAGCAGTATGTGACTATCAGGGAGTGGACAGGTTGGGTGTGAATATGGGCTGTGAATGTATGTGCTGTTGGGTGTGAGCCAGTGAGGTTTGTGTGTGTGTGTGTGCCTGCCTGCCCACGTGTGTGCCCATGTGCCCGTATGTGCGTGTGCTGCGGGGGTGGGGGGTGCATGTGTGCCTGTGTGCTGGGTTGTGCATGCGCTGCAGGGTGTGTGGGAGTGTGCCTGTGTGCTGGGTTGTGCATGTCTGTGTGTGCCTGTATGCTTGGTTGTGCATGTGCTGCGGGATGTGTTGTGTGCGGGATGCATGTGTGCCTGCATGCTGGGTTGTGCATGTGTTTGTGTGTGTTTCCATGTGTGCCTGTGGGCTGCATTGTGCGTGTGCTGTGGGATGTGTGCGAGTGTGTTGGATTGTACATGTGTGTGTGTGCCTGTGTGCTGGGTTGTGCGTGTGCTGTGGGGTGTGCCTGTGTGCTGGGTTGTGCATGTGCTGCAGGCATGTGAGTGTGACAGGAAGGGCTTTGTTACGCCGAGCTGAGTGAAGGGTTCCTATGACGGCTGTCTCAGGTGCATGCTGAGCTGTCAGTCCCAGCAGGAGCCGTGGGCTGGAGCAGAAGTCACCGGGCAGGCTCTCTGGGTTGTGCATTGCAGCCTGGACCGTCCTAGTCCTAGTCAATGAATCTCTTCTGAGCGGCTGTGGATTAGAAGGGACCCGTTAGCTGTGCAGCTGCACTGGGCCTGCCCGGCAGGACCTTGCAGGGCTCTGATAGAGACCAGGGATGGAGCCATGGCGGGGAGAGCCCACACAGGCTGCCTGGGCCTGGGTTTCCTGCTCTCCTTGGGAGAGGGGGCGTTGGCAGAGAATGTGGCCCCTCTCCTGAGCTCAGCACGTCTGTGCAGTACCAGGGTGTGGGAGCCCCTCTGATCTCTGAGACGGGGAGCCAGCCTTGTCACTGTGACGCCTACCTAGGTCTGGCCCTCCCAGGCCCTGCCCGGATGTGTGTGTAAGCGAGGGAATGGTCCCGCTCTTGTGGGGAACTTTCCTGGCTTCTGCAGGACCGCGGTGAAGTGGGCTAGCGAAAGGATCTAAGTCCTCGCTCCCACTTCCTTTACCCAGTGGCCTCCCTGCCCTCACGGACTCCCCTTCCCCTCTCCTTTCTGGCAGAGTCCTCGTAACCCTGACAAAGCAGGGCCCAGGATTCCTGGGGGGCTCAACCCCCAACCCTGCCATGGTCACCTAGGACAGGGGCTAGGGTGTCCCCACTCCGGGGGGGCTGTCTCTCTGCACTGGACACTTCTCTGACCCACTGACCATTACATACAATTTGCATTACATACAATTTGAAGCAAATGCAAGTTAATAAATCAACAATTAATTTTAAAAAGAATAAGGGAAAACGGGAAAGGTTAAACACATCACCCCACTCTGTGGCAGGGAATATCACAAACAGTGTCTCTGGAACGTCAGGGCAGTTCACAGTCTGTTCCTTGTAAGTCCCAGGCCTTCTTCTCAGGCCCTGGCTGTGCTGCAGGGATGCTGCGGGTTGGACATTTGCTCTGCTGGTGGCCACAGGCTCTCAGGCTCTAAGTGGTAGGACCCTTCTTCCCAGTGTCGTCCCCGCCCTGTCGGGGTTACGATCCCAGCCTGGCCTGCAGAGCCTCTTGGCTGAGGCATCTCCCTGTGCTGGGCCTGCTGCCCAGGGTCCCCCTCGCTCTTCCCAGCTGCTCACCGCACCCAGCTCTGGACTGCTCCAGCCCCAGCTGCACCACTCTGTCTCTGCACTGCTGCTGCTGCTCTGCCTCCCTGGGCTGCCTCTTTGGCCCTTCTGGGTCTGGTTGCTGCAGCTCTGCTCCCAGGACAGGACTGCTCTGCAGGCTGCTTCTGTGACTCTGCTCCCAGCACTGACCTGCTTCCTGGGCTGCTTTTCTGGTCCCTCTGGCTCTGGTTGCTGCAGCTCTGCTCCCACGGCAAGTCTGCTCTCTCTGGGCTGTGCCTCTGGCTTTGGGGCTGCTGCTTTCTCGGGGCTGCTTTTCTGGTCCCTCTGGATCTGGCACAGCTCTGCCCCCCAGCTTAGCTTGGGCCCCTGCTTTCTCCTTAGCTCGGCCCCACTCTGTCTGACCCAGGCAAATCCAGCTCACACGGAGGACAGGACCTCCCTGCCTCCTGACTCCCTGATTAACCTGCTCGCCCTGTCATTCAGGCTGACCTGGAGCATTGGCCTCTCCCCATTGTTCCTGGGGGCTGTCAGTCTCAGGGTCCTGATTCCCCATCGACTCTTCCCCCTTTTTAGTACTGGAGCTAGCAACTAAAACACCCCCACTGAATGTTAGTAAGGGGGCAACAGTCCCCTTACATGTGTGGAGGGGAAGACTGGCTTCTCTGGGCATTATGGTTGTGTGCCTCCGGAGACGTCAGGGCCCCATGCTGCTCAGGTGCAGGATTGGAGCTGTCACCAGCGCTTGCATCCTTGGCCCCAGGTACAGCCCATCGACCGGGGAACAGCCCAGAGGAGCCCATCAGAGAGTCCTTAGTCATGCTCAGCCACATGCTGCCCCTCCGGGTGGCTGTGCCAGCTCCCTCCTGCAGAGCCCCGAGGGGATAATGAGGCCCACAAGCTTGATGCAGAAGGGGAGGAGAGCCAATGAGACGACTGGAACAGGGGAATGTGTCATGAAGCCACAGGATCGGTGCTATGCCCCAGCTTGTAAACTGTCTCCTAGAGGAGCCCCCTCAGTGGGCCAGACCCCCACAGGGTCTCACTCTTTCTCCAGGGAGACAATGGAGCCTCACTTCCTCCCAGACTGAGCTTCAGGGCTCCAGCCCTCCTGCTTCCTCCCGTCAGCTCTGTCCAGCGAGTCCTGCTGAGAGAGACTCCTGCTCAGAGGCTGTTACACCCTTTGGGGCCCATGCACTGCAGAGACTCAGGGAGCCTGTCCAAAGCAGGCGGGTTTATCAGTGGACTGCAAGTCCTTAGGGGAGCACAGACAAAGGAAAGTTATGGCACAGCCCATCTGGCCAAGCCCGTGCCAGCCACTAGCCAAGCTGCCCTGGACTCCATTTCAGACTGGCCCTCTGTCCATCCCAGGTGAGAGCAACCCAGCCTCTCCCAAAGCCAGCTCTTCATGCCTGCCTGTCACCTCTCAGACCTGTGTTCCCGAGGTGGCTTCTGCTTAGCTTCTCTGCTGCTAGGAGGGGCAAGAACCTCCTTCCTCAGGGTCGCTGATTTCTAGTGTCAATGTTCTTGCCATTGTGGTTTCCATCGTCTCCTTGGATTGTCCATTGATACAGGTCAGCTTTGGCCAGCTCCTTAATGACACATTATGTCCATCCCAGACAGCTGGCAGCACACACACCTTGTGTTGTCTGCACTGCCCCAAGAGCAGACCAAACCCTCTGGCTCCCACTGGAGAGCCAGGCAAAGTAGAGGGGGAAACTGAGGAACACTCAGGCTTCATACAAATATTACAGAAAATTCCCACTTTGTCACAATGTGCTCAGAGCAGCAGGGGAGGAGGGAGAGAGTTCTAGGGCCTCCTCCTCACCTCGTACAGAGACAGGCTTGAGCCCTGAAGCAGGAGGTTGATCTCTTCCAGAGCTCTGTTAGCAATGGCTGTTACAATGCTGGATAGTCTCCTTTTCCAGGGGACTGTCCAGTTCCTTTCTGACTTGAGTTAAGATCTGAGCCTTGGTGCTGCTGTGCTCCAGCAATCCCTGGCTGAGCAGCCCCTTGCCATCCAGCGTAAGTTAGAGCAGCCCCAAGGCTACAATAACTTACTCCAAGGCTGACTTGGTCTCAGTCAGCCTTGGAGATAAGGTAGAGCCAAGGAGGCTAGAGCTACCTCTGCTGCAATCTCCATGCACAGATCCTGTGCTGACACTGAGCCTGTCTTGGCTAGGTCCCGGGATTGGGCTCTTAGTCAGGGTTAGGGTTCTTCAGTCCCCTGTGCAGCAGCAGAATCCAGTGACATTAATAGTGACAGAAACCAACAGAAAAAACTGTGTACTGCCCCAGTACATTCTGGGATGGGGGGGCTGCCATGGCATGGGAGTTCCACAGGGCATTCTGGGACTGGGAGGGGGCTGCCGTGGCATGGGGGTTCCACAGGGCATTCTGGGATGGGGGGGCTGCCATGGCATAGGGGCTGCCACAGGGCATTCTGGGACTGGGGGGGCTGCCGTGGCATGGGGGTTCCACAGGGCATTCTGGGACTGGGAGGGGGCTGCTGTGGCATGGGGGTTCCACAGGGCATTCTGGGATGGGGGGGCTGCCATGGCATAGGGGCTGCCACAGGGCATTCTGGGACTGGGGGGGGCTGCCGTGGCATGGGGGTTCCACAGGGCATTCTGGGATGGGGGGGCTGCCGTGACATAGGGGCTGCCACAGGGCATTCTGGGACTGGGGGGGGCTGCCGTGGCATGGGGGTTCCACAGTGCATTCTGGGACTGGGGGGGCCTGCCATGGCATAGGGGCTGCTACCATGCATTCTGGGACTGGGGGGTTGCCCTGGTATGGGGGCTTCTGAAGGGCATTCTGGGCCTGGGGGGCTTCCCTAGCATGCGGGCTGCTGCAGTACATTCTAGGCCTCAAAGGGCTGCCATGGAGTGGGGGCTGGCTAGGGTTGCCAGATGTCTACTTTTTGTCCTGGTGGCTCCAGTCGGCCGTTAAAAGTCCGGTTGGCGGTGCTGCAGGGCGAAGGCAGGCTCCCTGCCCAGTTCTGTGTGGCTCCCGGAAGCGGCCAGCATATTCGGCTCCTAGGCAAAGGGGCGGCCACAGGGGCTCCGCACGCTGCCCCAGCCCCGAGCACCAGCTCTGCATCTCCCATTGGCTGGAACAGTGGCCAATGGGAGTTGTAAGGGCAGCGCCTGTGGATGGGGGCAGCGTGTGGGGCCACCTGGCCACCCCTGTGTCTAGGAGACGCCCGGAGGGACATGTCAGCCGCTTCCAGGATCTGATTGAGGTAAGTGCTGCCTGGAGCTCGCACCCCGAACTCCTGCCCCAGCTCCAAGACCCTGCCCTAGCCCTGAGCCCCCTCCCACACTCTGAACCCCTCGGCCCCATCCCCCAGCCCGGAGTCCCCTCCTGTACCCTGAATCCCTCATATCTGGCCACACCCTGGAGCCCATACCCCCAGCCCAGAGCCCATACCCCCTCCCTCACCTCAACCCTCTGACCCAGCCCTGATCCTCCTCCCACACTCTGAACCCCTCAACTTCACCCTGGAGCCCCCTCCTGCCCCCCAAACTCCTCATCCCTGGCCCCACCCAGAACCTGCACCCCAGCCGAAACCCTCACTTCCTCCTGCACCCCAACCTCCTGCCCCAGCCCGGAGTCCCCTCCTGCACCCTGAATCCCTCATTTCTGGCCCCACTCTGGAGCCCGCAACCCCAGCCCAGAGCCGGAACACCCCAATCCCCTGCCCCAGCTCTGTGAAAATGAGCGAGGGTGGAGGAGAGCGAGTGACGGAGGGATGGAGGATGGAGTGAGTGGGGGGGGCGGAGTCTCTGAGATGGGGCAGGGCAGGGGGGCCTCAGAGAAGGGGGTGGGACAAGGGTGTTCGTTTTTCTGCAAATAGAAAGTTAGCAACCCTAGGGCTGCTGCAGTGCATTCTGGGCAGGAGGGGCTTCCATAGGACAAGGGTTGCCGCAGTGCATTCTGGGCAGGGGGGCTGCCGCGGGGCAAGGGCTGCCGCAGTGCATTGTGGGCAGGGGGGACTGCCGCGGGGCGAGGGCTGCCGCAGTGCATTCTGGGCAGGGGGGGCTGCCGTGGGGCCAGGGCTGCCGCAGTGCATTGTGGGCGGGGGGGCTGCTGCGGGGCCAGGGCTGCCGCAGTGCATTCTGGGCTGGAACAGGGCTGACATGGGGCAGAGGCTGCCTCAGTGCATTCTGGGCGGGGGGGCTGCTTTGGGGCAGAGGCTGCTGCAGTTAGGGTTGCCAACTTGGTTATACTTAAAAACTGGAGACTTCCCCAAAAGCCCCACCCCTGCCTCATCCCGTCTCTTCCCCTGAGGCCCTGCCCCATCCACTCCTCTTTCCCCCTCCCCACTGTTGCTTGCTGCTTTTCCCCTCTCACCCCCCTTGCCCGGGTCAGGAGGGACTTGCCCGTGGAACTGTGGCTGGGAGCTGCAGCCAGCCCACGCAGGTAGGAGGCGGCCCTGGCTGAGTCGGGGCTGGAGCAGGTGATGACCCAGCGTCTCCCTACCACAGTAACCGGACTCTGCGTGTCCTGTCAGGAGAGCTGACCGGACACAGGCGAGTCCCCTTTTACACCAGACTTTCCGGTCACACGCCGGGCACTGGCCACCCTGTCTGCAGCGCATTCCGGGCTGGGGGGTGCTCTCCCCGGGTAGGAGGCTTGTTTGAGCTCCTGCTGCAGTGTGTTGCGGGACACTGGGCCATTGTGGTGTGGCCGGCACAAGGGGAAGGTTATGCAGCTTCCAGCACAGGCAATGTTTACATCAAGACTGGGTGTTTTTGTAAGAGATCTGGTTCAAACAGGAATTATTTGGGGCAGCCTCTGGCCTGTCACATGGGAGATCAGACTTGATGATCACAGTGGTTTCTTTGGGCCTTGGAATGCGTGAATAATCTATGAAAGAGCCCGGAAAGAAGTTGTGGTCCTGGCCGGAGATGCAGCTGAGTCTGCGTAACTCTGGCAACAGGCAAACACTCTGGTTCAATGGCGGCTTGGCTCCCGTCAGCAGTGTGGCACCAGAGATCCAGCACGGCCACAGGGGAAGCTCCACAGGGCTGATTTAAACCCTTCCTCAGAGTCAAGTGTTTGTGCAAACCCTTACCAGTAATCTGCCCCAGCTCCCTGTCACAGCGGCTGGGGGGACGGGCCCCCGCGTAATGTGAGAAGCAGGTTAATCAGGAGACTCTATGGTATCATTAAATATTGAAATAGCCTTCCCGGCGGCAGTGAATGCTCCTCTCAGCAACGGTGTCGCTCTGTGTTCAGAACTCTCGGGAGTTTGACTTACCGCCGGGGCTGCGGGCTGGGAACGGGGGTTGTGCTGAGCCTCTGACTGTATGGTAAGGAGCGTTCTGTCGCAGTGGGTCCTCTCCCCATGCCATGTGGCATCTTCCTGTCCAAGGGGCTGGACGGTTCCCCCACAGCAAGGACATGCCACTACAGCTTTCCCGGGGTGGGGGGAGCGTTCCTCTTTCAGCCCCCCATTTTCAGGAGGAGCTTGTTCTTGGGCTGCTCTCTCTCCACTTGTTCCCAGCCCAGGGCAGGGCAGTGGAAAATGGCTGTGAGGAGCAAAGGGTGTTTCCCCAGTGGACTGGCCTGGCCCCTTGGGCTCTGGGTTGTGCGGCACCTTCCCAAAGCTCACTCCCAGCCCTGGAGCCTGCAGGTCTCTTGCTCGGAAAGAGGATGATATTCTTAGCTCATTTAAGGAGTGGTTTGAATTTCCTACTGGATCCATCTGCTTTTTATAGACCCCCTCGGGGAGTGCAAAGAATGGCAGGAAAAGCTGCAGATCTGTAAGCGCTCAGCCCAGAAAACTATTGTTCAGGGTGTGACGTAAGCCAGCTCCAGCCAGACAGGGCTGGGGCGACCTCTTCTTGTTTGGGGGAATCTAGTGCCTGGCGCTTGTAGCACAGTTTTCTGTAGGGCAGCCCACAGCATCCCTTGCCTTGGGTACAGAGGTGTGGTCTACCGAGACTACAGTTCCCAGCCTGCAATACGAAGGCAGGACAAGGTGGTGCACTGCATGCTGCGACTGTGTGCCAAACCTCTGGAACAGGAGGGCAGCTGGAGTGCTCTCGGTTTGACATCTGCTGGGTGCAGTTCAGGGGCTGCCCACAGGTTGCCCATGAGGCCCCTGGGGCTGTGGCAGGGTCACTGCCCGATGGCACATATTGACCCTCCTAGGACTCGCTGAGGCAGGTCAGTCATTTGCTCCTCACCCGTCTCTGGGAACTGAGGCAGAGAGGCTCAAGGGTGTGGGCTGAGCAGTCTGGGAGGAGGAGCTCTAGGAGCAGCCCCGCTGGGGCGAAGGTCTGAGCTGGACGTGCTGTGGTAGTGGTGAGGTTTGTGCTCATAAGGCCAGGTCCCAGGCCGGGGGAGTCTGGCCCCTGCCTGGAGGTGGGGAGTGGAGCCTGCTCCTGGGGCATGGCAAAGGGCATCAGTTTTTTGTTTATTCCTGGATTGTCACCTAAAGTGTTGACTTTCTCCCTGTTTCCAGTGTCCTGCACCTGTTGGACAGGTGGGCGGCATGGCGTCCCACTCTTCGTTGGCCTGCCTGGCGCCAGGGGGAGCTGGAGAAGGGGCTGAGGGACAGGCTGGTAGCTGGCCAGGATGGAGTCTCTGATGCTCTGAGTCCTGGGAAGGCTGCTGCATGTCTCGGGGAGCACGGGCAGGTCCGTCGGTCTCATGGAGCCACAGGCGGCCCAGGTGTTCCCCACTGGCCCTAGACAGCCCAGCTGTTCCCCACTGTCCCCACCCGCCCCGGGCGGCCCAGTTGTTCCCCACCGTCCCCGGACAGCCCAGGTGTTCCCCACCGTCCCGGGGGGCCCAGCTATTCCCCAATGACTCCACCGGCCCCGGGCGGTCCAGCTGTTCCCCAACGATCCCACCGGCCCCACCAGCCCCAGGCGGCTCAGCTGTTCCCCACCGGTCCCACCAGCCCCGGACGGCACAGCTGTTCCCCACCGGCCCCACCTGCCCCGAGCAGCCCAGGTATTCCCCACCATCCTCACGAGCCCCGGGCGGCCCAGCTGTTCCCCACCGGCCCCATGTGCCCCGGGCGGCCCAGCTGTTCCCCACCGGCCCCTCCTGCCCCAGGCGGCCCAGCTGTTCCCCACCGGCCCCTCCAGCCTCAGGCGGCCCAGCTGTTCCCCACCGGCCCCACCTACCGCAGGCGGCCCAGCTGTTCCCCACGGGCCCCGGGTGGCCCAGCTGTTCCCCCCAGCCCCACCAGCCCCGGGCGGCCCAGCTGTTCCCCACCAGCCCTATGAGCCCCAGGCGGCCTAGCTGTTCCCAATGGCTCCACCTGCCCCGGGGTGGCCCCGCTGTTTTCCACCAGCCCCACCTGCCCCGGGCGGCCTAGCTGTTCCCCACCGGCCTCACTAGCACCCGGCGGCCCAAGTGTACAGCTCCCCTTGGGTCTTACCAGCTTATGTTCTGGCCCAAGTGTTCTCGGGCGAGAGCTGTCCCCAGGGGAGGCATGTGGGCCGCAGTTGTCCCAGGCAATCTAGAGTCCATGCCCTGCGATAATGCCACTTCCAGGGTTTATTGGCTGCGTTGGCAGAGAAGAGGGGTCTATGCTACTCTCACAGAGGCAGTGTCCTTGCAGGGATACCGTGGGCTATTGAATCAGAGCTCACACTGGAGATGGACGTCAGCTTTCCACAAGGCGGGTGAGGAGTGGCTGGACTAGCTTCCACGAGGAGTCTCCCTCACTTGGAGTCTTTGAAGCACTCCTGGGAGTATCCTAAGTGCCGCTCTCGCTCGGCCAGGATCTGTTCGCTCAGTGTGGGCAGCACTGGGTGGGACAGTCTGGTCTGTGGGAGGATGCAGGGGTCTGACCGTATCCTAAGGAGAGTGGAACCCAGTGCACGGCTCTCTCTGGCTCCCTTGCTCCAGGAGTGTAGCTGGTCTGGTAAGCATGGCCCCTTTCGGCAGTGTTGGAAGTTGCTGAGCACTGGGATCTGTGGTTCGCGGTTGGGGGACAAGCCTCTTTGCCCTGCATTCTCCCTCTTCTCATGATGCTGTTCTGATGAGGTGTTGGTGGCTGCCAGCAAGGCTGTCTGTGATATATGGGCAATCACAGAAGCTGATGGGCATGCTTGTCATCTTTCATTCAGGTTAAATGGAAGAAGCAATTAGCTCCTTTATGGAGTAGAAAAGCAGAAACAATAGAAGCCACCACCCAAGGCACTGGCCACAGGGTTAGTCCTGAGCAAGAGAGGTTTCCCTGGGGACGGATCCTGAATGCAGGGCTAGGGCATTGACTGGTTGCAGTGTGTGTATCTGTGCTCGTGCCAGGGAGGAAGCCAGAGAAGCAGTCAGGAGTGTGGCCCTGAAAGGGATCAGAGATGGAGTTCCTTGGGGCACAGGACAGACTGGTGAGGTAGGCTTGGAAATTGTGAACCTGCCTGCTGTTTGTAAATAAACAGGCTTGCATCAAAGAAATACCCGCCTCACATAATCAGTTTCTCCTCCTAATGGAAACAACCTGGCAAGGCCCAGGATTTTGGCTAACATCTCAGGCCGAGGGGCAACAATACTAAGCCAGCATGATGAAGCTATGGGTCCCAGGACCTGCACTTGTAGGAGGTGAAAACAGAGGCAACTGATTGTGGCTGCACGAGGATCCCTCTCATGTTGGGCACCTGTATTATTGTGTCTATCCCAGGGGTTCTCACACTTCTTTGCGCCGTAACCCCCTTCAGACAGCAAAGTTATTACATGACCCAGGGATGCGGGGGGGGGGGGGGGCAGAACACAAGCCCCTCCACCTGGGTGGGGGAAGAGGGGGTGGGAGCCTGAGCCCTGCTGCCCTGGGTGGGAGTGGAGCTCAGGCTTCAGCTTCAGACATGGGTCCCAGCAAGTCTAATGCTTTGGAGTCCCGACCCACAGTTTGAGAACCGCTGGTATCTGAAGTCAATGCAATGGCGCGTCTCCTAGGGTAGGTCTACATAGCAGCAGCGAGTCTCAGAACCCAGCAGGTGTTCCTGCTCCTTTTCCTGCTCCTGCTAGAGCCGGACCTGCCGAGTGGGGTGGGGCATAGGCCAGGCTCCAGCCCCAGTGAGTTAAGTCCACACGGCTAGTTGTAGCCTCATAGTGTGAGCCGCAGAAGCCCGAACCAGTTGTCCTTGGCTCTGAGCCTCGCTGCTGTGGGGTTTTGTGCTAGGTCACTCCCCATTCTGTGGCAGGGACCGGCTCCCTGGGTGCTCTCTGCTGGATCAGGGTCCTTGATCTCTGTCCTCTGCTCAGATTGTGTTTCTGGGGCTCAGCGAATGGCACAAGCTGCTGCAGTTACTGTGAGCCTGTAGTGCCAGTGCTGTATCCCAGAGGGGGAAAGGGTGTGGTAGGAAGGCAGGAATCAGGGTGCTGAAATGTCTGACCCTGTCAGGTACCGTCCAGTGAGGATATGTGCAGCAGTTGGCACCTCTAGCAATCCCTGAGCAGACTTTGTCAGCAGCTAGCTCAGGCCAGCTGCCACCAAACTTAGAAAAACTCCAGGTAAAGTTTGTGCGAGAACAAGTGGCTCTTCTCCGTTGCACCAGCATGAGCTGGCCTGCAGGCCAGGGCTGCCGGTCTCGGCTGACACACCCGTCCCTGCAGATTTAAAGGTGTAATACATTGAAAACAAAAGCATAAGTTATAATCTAAATACATCATAGCTTATCTGAATAATTTATTCTCCTCTGAAGAGTTTAATCTGTCAGCTCCAATAATAAACTCATCAGTCCCCTTCAGTGGTTGGCAGGGCTGCATTTCATGGTTCTGAGGAGACGCTAATGTTATGAGCATTGAATTTATCTCTGGAATCACCTCCTCTGCAGATGGATGCCTTTGACAACACTGAATGGATATTCAGCCGATGCCACGTTCCGCAGGGCCAGACATCTTCATTTGTCATTTGGAGCCAAAACCTGGTACCTAACTGGGCCCAGCTTGTCAGAGGAGCCTGGGGCGGAGGTCGGGGAGAACACGTTAGTTGTGCTGCACCGGGGGCACTGGGAAATCATAGAATCATAGGATATCAGGGTTGGAAGGGACCTCAGGAGATCATCTAGTCCCACTCCCTGCTCAAACAGGACCAACGCCAACTAAATCATCCCAGCCGGGGCTTTGTCAAGCCGGGCCTTAAAACCTCTAAGGATGGAGATTCATAGATACTAAGGTCAGAAGGGACCATTCTGATCATCTAGTCCGACCTCCTGCACAGCGCAGGCCACAGAATCTCACCCACCCACTCCTACGAAAAACCTCACCTATGTCTGAGCTATAGAAGTCCTCAAATTGTGGTTTAAAGACTTCAAGGAGCAGAGAATCCTCCAGCAAGCGACCCGTGCCCCATGCTACAGAGGAAGGCGAAAAACCTCCAGGGCCTCTCCAATCTGCTGTGGAGGAAAATTCCTTCCCGACCCCAAATATGGCGATCAGCTAAACCCTGAGCATATGGGCAAGATTCACCAGCCACATACTACAGAAAATTCTTTCCCGGGTAACTCAGATCCCATCCATCTAATATCCCATCTCAGGGGATTAGGCCTGTTTACCCTGAATATTTAAAGATCAATTAATTTCCAAAAATCACATTATCTCATCATACCATCTCCTCCATAAACTTATCGAGTAGAATCTTAAAGCCAGATAGATCTTTTGCCCCCACTGCTTCCCTTGGAAGGCTATTCCAAAACTTCACTCCTCTGATGGTTAGAAACCTTTGTCTAATTTCAAGTCTAAACTTCCTGGTGGCCAGTTTATACCCATTTGTTCTTCCACCACCTCTCTAGGTAACTCATTCCAGTGCTTCACCGCCCCCACTCAAATGGGGGCTGACAACATCCCCTGGCAACGAGTTCCACAGATTGACTGCGTTGTGTGAACAAATACTTCCTTGCGTTTGTTTTCAACCTTCTTCCTATTAATTTCATCGAGTGACCCCTCGTTCTTGTGTTATGTGAAGGGATAAATAACACTTCCCTATTCACTCTCTCCACACCAGTCATGATTTTGCCAGAAACAGACAGGAGTGGAGGAGCTTTGTTGCTGCCCTAAATGCCAGAGGGGTAATGGGAACATGATGATGATGATTCATGATTTTATAGACCTCTATCATATCCCCCCTTAGATGAACAGCCCCAGGCCTTTGTAATCTTTCCTTATATGGAAGCTGTTCCATACCCTTAAACATTTTTCTTGTCCTTCTCTGTACTTTTTCCAATTCTAATATATCTTTTTTGAGATGGGGTGAGCAGAGCTGCACACAGGATTCAAAGTGTGGGCATACAATGGATGTATATAGTGGCATTATTATATTTTCTGTCATATTATCTATCCCTTACTTAACATGCTGTTAGCTTTTTTCACTGCTGCTGCATTTTGAGCAGATGTTTTCAGAGAACTATCCACGATGACTCCAAGATCCCTTTCTTGAGTGGTAACAGCTAATTTAGACCCTGTCATTTTGTATGTGTAGCTGGGATTATGTTTTCCAAGGTGCATTACTTTGCATTTATCAACAGTGAATTTCATCTGCCATTTTCTTTCCCAGTCACCCAGTTTTGTGAAATCCCTTTGTAACTCTTCGCAGTCTGCTTTGGACTTAACTATCTTGAGTAATTGTGTATCGTCTGCAAATTTTGCCATCTCACTGTTTACCCCTTTTTCTAGTTCATTTATGAACATGATTTGCAAGGAGAGGCTGAGGGAACTGGGATTATTTAGTCTGCATAAGAGAAGAGTGAGGGAGGATTTGATAGCAGCCTTCAACTACCTGAAGGGAGATTCCAAAGAGGATGGAGCTTGGTTGTTCTCAGTGGTGGCAAATGACAGAACAAGGAGCAATGGTCTCAAGTTGTAGTGTGGGAGGTCTAGGTTGGATATTAGGAAACACTATTTCACTAGGAGGGCGGTGAAGCACTGGAATGGGTTACCTAGGGAGGTGGTGGAATCTCCATCCTTAGAGGTTTTTAAGGCCCGGCTTGACAAAGCATTGGCTGGGATGATTTAGTTGGTGTTGGTCCTGCTTTGAGCAGGGGGTTAGACTAGATGACCTCCTGAAGTCTCTTCCAACCCTAATATTCTGTGATTCTATTAATTCTATGATTCTATGTTGAACAGCACAGGTCCCAGTACAGGTCTCTGGGGAACCCCACTATTTACCTCTCTCCAACTGTAAAAACTGACCATTTATTCCTATCCTTTGTTTCTTCTTCGAGTGCTGTCCCTGTGGGTGCTCCACTCAGGTGTCAGTGTATTCTGGCACCGCTGATAGGAGATTTTCAGTAACAGTGCCTGATTGGGATGCGCGGGCTCAGTAACCATCTCATGGTGCCATTGGCGATTCAACTAGTGCCTGCATGTCCCGTCTCTCTCAGTTCCTTCTCAGCCATCCTTGGCTGCACACAGAGCTCCAACGGCAGTGTCACAACATCATAAGAAAAGAATTAGAAATAGTTATTAGTTAAGTTTAGTCCTCAATAGTTAGTTACTTTATAGTTAACCAAGGTTTTTCCATTTTAACCAGTTAGATTCCCTAAAAAAAACAACAACAAAAAAACTCGCTTGCATCCCGCAGTTTTCGACAGGGACGTTTTCAGATATGCCTGGCTCCCCAGGTTTTAAAAGGTGCACTTCTTGCAAAGATGCAGTACCAATCTCTGATTGAATTGACACTCCCTTTGTGTCCGATGCTTAGGCGAGTCGCACATAACACAGAAGTGCGCTCACTGCAACAATCTGAAGGCTAGGGCAAGGAGAGATAGGGACCTTCAACTCAAACTCATTTTAATGGAGAAATCCCTATTGCCTACTTCGGACCCTGGACAGACCACAACAAAGGACACTCTGGGCACAGCCTTCGTTGACAGACTAAGTGCCATCTCCTCTGTAAAATCGAGGAAAAGGGCCACATTGTCACCGAGCTGAGAACTGTTAAAAAGAAACAGTCTTCGGCGAGATCTCTAACCGCGGTTCTGCCCTGATCCAGAGCGAGCACTGTTGATGCACTGGGCACCTAAGGCAGGACGAAGGAGTCGAGTGGCAGGCACAAAATGGCCTCCTCCTCCACGGCACTGATTACCCCTGCAAAGGGCTCAGTACCACAACCTCTAGCACACATGATGGCTCCCCCTCCAGCACCGAGTTCATTGGCGCCGACCATGGAACAACCAGAACCGACGACTGCAGCACCTAGGAAAGCTACGCACAAAAGATCTGCACCGACCTCACTTCTACATGAGGAGGTGGCACAGAAGGATATGGCACCATATATGTCAGCACTGATCCCCCTAATGCAGATATCTGACAGGCAAGCGTCGTCTACACCCTGATCTCCACTACTCGACACCGGTTGCTTGCTAGTACTGATGGCACTGGGCCAACCTGATTCTCCCTTTCTCAAGTGATGAGAATGATGACACAGAGGAAGCAGTCTTCTCTTTGGGATACTCCTCCTGCACAGGCACTGAACCTCATTATAGACCCAGGGAAGAGAGCACCAGGGACCTACCACCATGGCTCGCTAACCACTGGATGTGCCCTCCCATGCCATTTCCCATCCAACGGCCACAATGGGATCCATGGGCAGCCTACAGGTCTCAATTCCACTGACCTCCTTCTTCCCACAGGAAGCCCGTACGCTCTGCACCAACGTCAGTACCCGAACCCTCTGAGGTAAGAGAGGAAGGGGAGGAAGAGAGGGATGACACTACGGAACAGGAGGCGTCCCCAGAGCACAACTACTCTTCTTCCCTTGATGAAGTGGTTATGCCCCCAACTCCTGCTACTACAGATGACTTTAAACAATCTCAGGAGCTATTCCAGTGGGTGGCTCAGAGTCAGAACATTCCTCCTGAAGAGGTACAGGAGACACAACACCAAATCCTTAAGACCCTACACACTTTCTCTACGCTGAAGATTGCATTGCCCATCAATGACGCCTTGCTGGAACCCGCTGACATGGTTTGACAAACTTCTGTTACCATTCCCCCAACCAATAAACATACAGACAGGAAATATCACATGCCAAATAAAGGAATGTACACAGGACCCTTGCTCGAATGCAGGATTTGGGATCCATGCGTGGTACTGCGTTAACGCAGGGACCGTGTTAAAATGAATTGCAATTAAAGTAATTAAATTTGAGATCCATGGCCGCGACCACGTTATATGCAAATTTTCACTATGTAGACATGCGTTCTAGTGAGGGTCCGGTGTATTTCCTGTTCTCAAACCCACAACCAAACTCATTCGTAGTGGAGGCAGTTAACCGACGGGGCAAACAATCTCAATTCAAATCCACATCCCTGGACAAGGATTGGAAGAGATTAGACTTCATAGAGTGCAACGTTTACACTTCAGCGACCCTACAATTCCGCACAGCTAACTATACAGTATTACTCTAGAACCCTGTGTGCTGGATAAATCAGGTGGACTAGGTGATCTCACTGGGCTTTGCCATTGATAATTGCTGTGGTTCTAGGCTGAGGTTTGTTAACTGTCCCAGGAGAGCAGCACTGACTGCTGAGGACCCAGGGGCTGGGGCTCCCTGGGGCTGGGATTCCCTGGGGGAGCAGCGTTTGGTGGGGGGAGAGACATCTGCACATACCCAAAGCCCAACTCTCACAGCCTTAGTGGTTCATGGTCAGGGTGTCAGGTGAGGGGGCTGGGGGGAGGCTGCTGTGCAGAGGGGAAAGGGCCTGCAGAGCTTTGGAGGCAGGACCAGACTCAGGTCTTCTGGTTTTTAACCCCTCTCTCACTCTCCTAGGAGTCCTGTTGCCCCCCTGCTATGGGTCTGTTTGCCCCAGGGCCTGTGGGAGGCAGCGCATCAGAGGGTGAGCTGGGCAGGCAGCAGGGCCCCACCCTGCTCCCTGCCCATCCTGGCGCTGAGCTGCGGAGGCAGGACGCCAGCTCCCGAAGGCTGCACCCTGGCGCCAATGCTGCAGGAAATCCCGTGCCACGGCCAGCCAGGGGATTCCCTGCTCTGCAGTCAGTTCGCTGCCAGTATGAGCCAAGAGGCATTTCCCAGTTGTGCAGGCAGGCGGAAGCTGAGAGTGAGGCGTGGGGCAGAGCCCAGCCTGGGCTGGTGCCAAGTGGAGAGAAGGGAGAGATGCCCGCAAGCTTGCCCTTAACCCTTTTACTGCCCCTCCAGCTGGGGGCTGCAGCAGCTTCCCCTGGTAGCCACTGGCTGCAGGGCTCTGTTCCTGGCTGTCGCCGGGGTGCAGGGCCCTGTGAGCCAAGGAGCTGAAATCCTCCTTCTCAGGCCCACAGGGCAGATGTCTCATGCTCCAATGCTCTCCCAGCCACCGCAGCGCCCACATGGATCACAGGAAAGGTCTGCTCGGGCCTCTTTCTAAAGCCCGACCGGATCCTTAAACACCTGGCCCAAGCGGGACCCAACTTCAACCCAACCCAACCCTTCCCTCAGTCCTGAGTCAGCACCGCCACCGCCTTGTCCTTGGAACTAGGCCTGGGAAGGTACCCCTTTGCCATGCCATGGGCAGGAGGCAGGGAGCAGACACTTCCCAAGCCAAGCCAAGCCAAGCGGGTCTGGCTGTTTTCTGACCTGACCTGAACCTGACATGTGGAGTTGGGTCCTCTCAGATTTGGGTTGGGTTGCAGAGCCCTAAATCACAGCCCCTGGCCTTGCATGGCATGCGGCCACCACAGCTGTCACTGCCCCGTCACAGGAGAGCTGCCCCCTCATTCACTGGTGCAGCCAAGCCAGCTGCTGGGGCCCAAGTACACACCACATTATTTTTGTTAGGTCCTGCATAAATAGTGGTGGGTGTTTTCCTAAAAAGCTCTTGCAATGTGTAGATTCTGGCACTCCCAAGGGCTCTTCCTTGGGATAGCAGTAGGAAGGGAGGGGAGTCACAGCTGGGCCATACACGGGATGGGGGGTCACAGCTGGGCCGTACGTGGGAGGAGGGGTCACAGCCAGGCCGTACATGGGATAGGGGTCACAGTTGGGCCGTAGGCGGCGGGCGGGTCACAGCCGGGTGGTACGCAGGATGGGGGTCACAGCCGGGCTGTACTGGGAGGAGGGTATGACACAGTAGGGAGCAGTGTTGCCCTGGGAATGTGGCAGGGGAGTTTCACTGGGGATGGGAGACCTGAGAGCCTGTCACCTGAGCCAGAACAGGGAGGGGGGAGGCAATACCTCTGCCCTGGGAGTGTGGACAAAAGGCTGCAGGAGGGAGCCTGCTGGGGGAGGTTTGGTTTCAGTTTGGGGCTGGGTGGTGGAACGCAGGGAACCCCAGGGCTGGGGTCTAAGTTCCCTGCCCCCCAGAAGGACTTGACTGAGGGGTCCTGGTTGTACCCCCAAGCTCTGTTTTAGACTGTGTTCCTGTCATCCAATAAACCTTCCGTTTTACTGGCTGGCTGAGAGTCATGGTGACTTCCAGGAACAGGGGTGCAGGCCCCGGACTTCCCCACACTCCGTGACAAGGGGTCACAGCTGGGCTATACACAGGATGGTGGTCACAGCCGGGCCGTACACGGGATGGGGGTCACTTTTGGGCCGTAGGTGCGGGGGGAATCACAGCTGGGCTGTACACATCATGGCAAGACCCAGGCTGGGGCTGTCATGCTGCACAGAAAAAGAGGGCACTAAATATTTCAGAGAAATCTCAGTTCCTGTGATTTCTCTGCCAATGGATTCTAGAGTAAAACTTATAAATTGTTAAAGGCCTGCTGGAGACTTGAGATCCACACTGAGCCCCCCACGGAGCCTCCAAGAGTCAGGCTCCACCCCCACGCTGATCCCTGGCTGTGCGCTCTGGAGCCGGGACCCCCCCCACGCTGACCCCTGGCTGAGAGCTCTGGAGCCGGGACCCCCCCCACACTGACCCCTGGCTGTGCGCTCTGGAGCCGGGACCCCCAACTCCCCTGCGCTGACCCCTGGCTGTGCGCTCTGGAGCCGGGACCCCCAACTCCCCTGCGCTGACCCCTGGCTGTGCGCTCTGGAGCCGGGACCCCCCCCACGCTGACCCCTGGCTGAGAGCTCTGGAGCCGGGACCCCCCCCACGCTGACCCCTGGCTGTGCGCTCTGGAGCCGGGACTCTCCCCCTCCCCCACACTGACCCCTGGCTGTGCGCTCTGGAGCCGGGACCCCCAACTCCCCTGCGCTGACCCCTGGCTGTGTGCTCTGGAGCTGGGACCCCCCCATGCTGACCCCTGGCTCTGAGCTCTGGAGCCGGGACCCCCAACTCCCCTGCGCTGACCCCTGGCTCTGAGCTCTGGAGCCGGGCCCCTCCCCCCCCACACACACTGACCCCTGGCTGTGCGCTCTGGAGCATTTCACAGTGGTGCAGCATCTCACAGACAACACTTGGCAAAATCCCACGTTAAGACATTTGTAATTTTCTACCACACAGTCACCATTTCAGCCCCGCGCCCAGGCAGGGTCTGTCATGAGCAGCCGGGCGAGAGTCAGAGGGAGGGTTTCTAGGCAGGAGAGGGCAGAGGATGTGTTTCCCTCTCCTCCTGCCTGGCCGTGGTCATCTCCACATGGTGCTGGGTCCCCTTGGCTGGTGGCTGCTGTGCCCAGCGGGGCCCTGCCCAGGGTGTGTGCAGCCAGCAGGCAGGAGCTGGGTGTTTCTCTCAGTGTCGCTGGTGTTCTCGCTCGGTTCAGGTGGGCTAGCTGCCTCGCTGGGCACACAGCAGTGCCAGCCTCTGTGGTCCATGAGCTGGGAGGTGTTTGGGGAGACCCAGACCTGTGAGTTGGAGCCAGGGTCCCTCTGTTGGAGCCCTCCAATGTCTGTGCCCCGTGCAATGCCGCAGGCCAGGCATGTTCTCCGTGCTCTCGGGCCGTCTGTCTCAGACACGCCCTTCGTCGCATCTGTCTCTGCCCCACATGCCCCCATGGTGGCTGAACATCCGGCCCTGCCAGGTGCTGACCTGGGCCCGGTGATGAGTGACAGTCCATGCTGATCCCTCGGCACCTGCCTGCTCCCGTGGATAGCCCAGGACTTCCCGGGGGGTCGGTGCAGGTTCCAGACGGGGCCGGGCTGGGGGCTCTGCCCCTTCCCGGGGGGTCGGTGCAGGTTCCAGACGGGGCCAGGCTGGAGGCTCTGCCCCTTCTCAGGGGGTCGGTGCAGGTTCCAGACGGGGCCGGGCTGGAGGCTCTGCCCCTTCTCAGGGGGTCGGTGCAGGTTCCAGACGGGGCCGGGCTGGGGGCTCTGCCCCTTCCCGGGGGGTCGGTGCAGGTTCCAGACGGGGCCGGGCTGGGGGCTCTGCCCCTTCTCGGGGGGTCGGTGCAGGTTCCAGACGGGGCCGGGCTGGGGGCTCTGCCCCTTCTCGGGGGGTCGGTGCAGGTTCCAGACGGGGCCGGGCTGGGGGCTCTGCCCCTTCTCGGGGGGTCGGTGCAGGTTCCAGACGGAGCCAGGCTGGGGGCTCTGCCCCTTCCCGGGGGGTCGCTGCAGGTTCCAGACGGGGCCGGGCTGGGGGCTCTGCCCCTTCTCGGGGGGTCGGTGCAGGTTCCAGATGGAGCCAGGCTGGGGGCTCTGCCCCTTCTCGGGGGGTCGGTGCAGGTTCCAGACGGGGCCAGGCTGGGGGCTCTGCCCCTTCTCGGGGGGTCGGTGTGGGTTCCAGACGGAGCCAGGCTGGGGGCTCTGCCCCTTCTCGGGGGGTCGGTGCAGGTTCCAGACGGGGCTGGGCTGGGGGTTCTGCCCCTTCCCGGGGGGTCGCTGCAGGTTCCAGATGGGGCCGGGCTGGGGGCTCTGCCCCTTCTCGGGGGGTTGGTGCAGGTTCCAGATGGGGCCGGGCTGGGGGTTCTGCCCCTTCTCGGGGGGTCGGTGTGGGTTCCAGACGGAACCAGGCTGGGGGCTCTGCCCCTTCCCGGGGGGTCGCTGCAGGTTCCAGATGGGGCCGGGCTGGGGGCTCTGCCCCTTCCCAGGGGGTCGGTGCGGGTTCCAGACGGAGCCAGGCTGGAGGCTCTGCCCCTTCCCGGGGGGTCGGTGCAGGTTCCAGACGGGGCCGGGCTGGGGGCTCTGCCCCTTCTCGGGGGGTCGGTGCAGATTCCAGACGGGGCCGGGCTGGGGGCTCTGCCTCTTCCCGGGGGGTCGGTGCAGGTTCCAGACGGGGCCGGGTTGGGGGCTCTGCCCCTTCTCGGGGGGTCGGTGCAGGTTCCAGACGGGGCTGGGCTGGGGGTTCTGCCCCTTCCCGGGGGGTCGCTGCAGGTTCCAGACGGGGCCGGGCTGGGGGCTCTGCCCCTTCCCGGGGGGTCGGTGCAGGTTCCAGACGAGGTCGGGCTGGGGGCTCTGCCCCTTCCTGTGGGGTCGCTGCAGGTTCCAGACAGGGCCGGGCTGGGGGCTCTGCCCCTTCTCGGGGGGTCGGTGCAGATTCCAGATGGGGCTGGGCTGGGGGTTCTGCCCCTTCCCGGGGGGTCGGTGCAGGTTCCAGACGTGGCCGGGCTGGGGGCTCTGCCCCTTCCCAGGGGGTCGGTGCAGGTTCCAGATGGGGCTGGGCTGGGGGCTCTGCCCCTTCTCGGGGGGTCGGTGCAGGTTCCAGACGGAGCCAGGCTGGGGGCTCTGCCCCTTCTCGGGGGGTCGGTGTGGGTTCCAGACAGAGCCAGGCTGGGGGCTCTGCCCCTTCCCAGGGGGTCGGTGCAGGTTCCAGACGGGGCTGGGCTGGGGGTTCTGCCCCTTCCCGGGGGGTCGGTGCAGGTTCCAGACAGGGCTGGGCTGGGGGTTCTGCCCCTTCCTGGGGGGTCGGTGCAGGTTCCAGACGGGGCCGGGCTGGGGGCTCTGCCCCTTCCCGGGGGGTCGGTGCAGGTTCCAGACGGGGCAGTGCTCGTTGCCTTGGGAAGCATTGGGGGGGGGGTTGCTGCCACCTCCCCATGCTAGGGACACCCCAGCTCTGCTCTCTCCAACCCAGGCTCAGTGTGCAGGTCAGGTCCCTGGGCAGACAGGGCGAGAGGCTGGGGCTGTGCGCTCAGCTCCCGAGTGTCAGTTCATCCTATCCACACTGCTGCCCAGACGGATGCCCGACAGAGCCCCTGCTCACTCTGAGTCCCCGTCTGTCTGCACTGCCCTCTGGCTCTGGGCTGGGTGCCCGGGGCACTGCATGCTATTGACCTCCTGCCCTCTCTGCGTGTTCTCGCTCCTAGGTAGATGAAGAGGGATTTCCATGAACCTCAAGCCTGTGACATTCTCATCAGGTAGGTCCCGCCTGTAACCCTCTGGGGAGCAGCCCTTCGGGATGGCATCAACCTCCTGGGTGGGAGTGAGGCGCAGGCTGGCCGGAGCCTATGGCAGGGCTCAGGCAGGCAGCTGGAGAGGGATGCAGAGATGTGGGTGGGTGGGACTGTGTGAAGCCCAGAGGGGAGGCTGGGGGACGTGAACTTGCTGCAGTGGAGGAGTGGAGGCTGATGAGGACTGGAATGGAGGGTGGGGACGGACATGCCCAGAGCAGTGCTGGGAGAGGGATCCTAGCGGCAGTGCTGTGCAGGGCCTGAAGAGGAAAGAGGTGGGCAGGCTGAGAGGGGGCCAGAATCGAGGTGGGGGAAAGGGCTGGGCCTGGCCCAGGCTCTGAGAAGCCAGAAGGGAGCGTACGCGGTGGCATTTGGGCAGGTTCTAAAGGAAGCAGAGATGGGATCTCTGTACGATGCACGTAAACAATGGGATATGACTGCCCAGGAAGGAATACTGCGGGAAGGGATCTGCGGGTCAGAGTGGATCACAAGGTAATATGAGTCAACAGTGTGACACTGTTGCAAAACAAGCAAACATCAATCTGGGCTGTATTAGCAGGAGTGTCGTAAGCAAGACACGAGAAGTAATTCTTCCGCTCTGCTCCGCGCTGATTTGGCCTCAAATGGAGTATTGCCGAGGTTCTCAAACTATGGTCAGTGGTCTGCGAGCTCCATGCAGGTGGTCCACGGATAGTTCCCTCCCAGGTGCGCGCCTCGGTGACCGCACACGAGAGAACGAAGGGCCACCCACCTAATTAGTGGAGCTGTGCAGGCGTGGCTCCACTAATTAGGTGCCTGGACCTTGGAGAAAATGCACATGTAAGGTGAGGGGGTGGCCTTGGGGCGAATAGGGGTAGGTGGGAGGGGCAGTGGGGAGAGAAGAGGGGGTAGGGGGAATTTGATGCTGATGGGACAGGCTTTCCTGTACTTAACACCTGCATGGGTGTGAGAGGGCCTTTAACCAAGTCTTTGTATCCTGATGTTCTACAAGGGCCACTGAGTTCTAATCGTCCTTCCTGATAGATGGTGGACCATTCCTCCTGCCTGGGTTCACAGGTTCAGAGCAGCCATTTCTACAGTTATAAAGCAAAGCTTACATACCATCTTGTAGCATGGGATACAGACATTACACGTGAGATTAACTCAGGCAGCAACGTACAAGCGTTCCACAGAGTCTAAATGCTGAACACATTCTTGTAAGTTGACAGGTTTCAGAGTAGCAGCCGTGTTAGTCTGTATTCGCAAAAAGAAAAGGAGGACTTGTGGCACCTTAGAGACTAACACATTTATTTGAGCCTAAGCTTTCGTGAGCTACAGCTCCACTGAATGCATCCGATGAAGTGAGCTGTAGCTCATGAAAGCTTAGGCTCAAATAAATGTGTTAGTCTTTAAGGTGCCATAAGTCCTCCTTTTATTCTTGTAAGTCTCACCCCTAACCTGGACCACACGAACATACAGGAGAGCTGCGCTGGTGTCCAGCTATGAACTTGTCAGTGCACAGCTGGCACCTGCAGCCTTGGCACAAGCTGGTACCTGCTCTGCCAGCATCACACCCTGCACATCAGTCATAAAAATATTGCAGAGAATTCCCACTTCATCCCACTCGCCATCACATTCCTTCTGCCTCGTGTTGCTCTGTTTGCTTTTGTGACAGGCCCTCCCCCCAGAGCAGGGTTTTCACTGAGCTCTCTGCAGAGAAGCCTCTGGTCTTATTGGGATCCAGGAAGTGGGCGGGCTAAAGGATCCCCCCCCCAGCCTAAGAGGGTGGTCCACAGGACCTGGAAAGCCACATAAGTACAGGGGACAACTAATGAACAACAGGGCCAGGAGTGCGGTCAAAGGGTCAAACGAAGGGAACCGGATGGGGACACCGAGCAGAGAACCCTGGACAGCGCCCATGGCTCCTCGAAGGCGTCAAGGGAGTCAGTGGACGCTGCCCAGAGGAACTCTGCCCGGATGCGTGAACGGACGGAGGATCGGAAATAGGCCCCACAGTCACAGGAGACTCCATCGGCCAACCTTCTCACCCTGGTTTTATAGATGGCCACTTTAGCCAGGGTCAGAAGGAGGTTGACCAGGAGGTCCCGTGTGACAGGAAGGCAGTCCCTTTCCTGAGTGGTTACAGTGTCTGTTTCCTATAGGCTCCATGGCTGAAGGTAGCCTGGTGAGCCAGTTGCTGGTCCCCAGGAAGCTGATGAGATGCTGCCCTAGGGCTTGGGTTGACAGGCGTTTTGGGGGCTTAAATAGTCAGCTGGCCCAGTGGACCCCAGTCTCCCAGTGAGAGACCCTGGGCTCTGCTGTGTGCATGCTCCCTCCCATATGAGACTTCCCCGCTCCCTGTCCCCCCAGTAGCAGTCCCAGCTCCCATCCCCCCACAGGAGAGATCCCAGCCCCCTGTACCTGAGGTCCCCTGCACCCCTTGCCTCTGCTCCCCACAGGAGAGCTCTCCACCTTCTGCAGCACCTGGCTCCTCTATACAGCAGCATCCCTCTTGTTCCCATGCTAAGCAGGTAGTCGATTCCGTCTCACGCAGAACAAGGTCAGGCCCAGGTGAAGAGAAGGGGTTAGGGTTCGGGCGAGCTTGGCAAAGGCTCCCCAGCCACGCACAGGGCAGTGATTTCAACCAGAACGGTTGTTAAAAGCAGAAGGAAAGTGGCATTAAGGGGAGAGCTGCTTTGCTTCATGCTTCCCACAGCTCCGCTGGACCTGGTGCCCTCAGCTCAGCTCCCTGGAGAGCGTCCCTTGCAGCCCCTCTGCCAGCCTGGCAGCATCACACAACCCTGCTTCCCTTCACCCCATCACTGGGATTAATAGCTGTCTTTTAAAGGCTTACTGATCCCATGGGGTCAGACCCCAGATATGCCAGACCAGGTTGTTTGGCTGCAGCTCCTTTCCATCAGGCCTCAGAGCGCTATCCTGCTGCCCACCACTGTAGTATCTGAGCACAAGCCTTTGGCTGTCACAGGGCTTTTCACACCCCCCTTTGCAGAGGGCCTGGGTGGGGGATTGAGGCCCCATATGAACCATGTGGCTCAGTTAATGCCTCTATAGGAACCTTAACATTTGCATGTATCCACTTGTTTAACTGCCCATCTGCAGTGCTGTTTGCAGAGAGAGAACTCTTGGCTGGTTAATAACATTGGCCATTGCAATGGGCTAGGCAAAGTGCTCCAGCTATTCCCCCTCCCCCGGCCCCCCGAGATTACTTGTTTCCCCCTTGGCTTCTCTCAGTGGTTAGCTGGATGTGGCAGGTTTCTGCAAGGCTGGATGGGCCTAGCATGGGGCTAGCATGGCCACCGAAAGGCAGAAGGAGAACCCTAAAGCTTCGGGCGTGCAGCACATTGCAGATGGAGAGCTCATGCTGCCTGCCTACACACATATGCACAGCCCAGAACCACCCCAAGTTTAGCTGGGAGCAGCCACAGTCTCACATTCACATTGGCGTACATCTGTGCCAGGCCCAGTTTGCAAAAAGCTACCATGAAAGTATGCAAAGTGCAAATGAAGCAGGTGTTTTTGCTCACTCATTTCTTTGTGTGCAGTGCTGAGAATCAGGCTGAAGCATCTCTTCCCTCTGTGGTCTCCTGTCCCTGAGGTTATGGGAAGGAGAGGGTCAGGGCAGCCCTGGTCCAAGGAAGGATCAGTGCAGCCATGTCCCAGGGAGTGGGAGGATCAGCACAGCTAGGTCCCAGGGAGGAGGAGGGTCAGTGCAGCTGGGTCCCAGGGAGGGGGAGGGAGAGGGGGAAGGTCAGCGCAGTTGGGTCCCAGGGAGGGGGAGGGTCAGCACAGCTGGGTCCCAGGGAGGGGGAGGATCAGTAGAGAGGGGTCCCAGGGAGGGTGAGGGTCAATGCAGCTGTGTCCCAGGGAGCGGGAGGGTCAGTGCAGCCGGGTCCTAGAAAGTAGAGGGAGTGGGAGGCAGTACAGAGGGGTTATCTTTTATTTCAGCAGATTCTTGTCAAGCTGTCCAAGCAAATCCCCCTGTGCTGTGTCTGAGATGGGAACTTGTCCCAGGTGGGACCCGGGTGGTCAGCTGGCCTGTTGCCTTTGCGGTGAGTCCCGATGGGGGGAGCCGGATTGTCATGAGCCTTTTGCGCCCTGTTGGGTTGGTCCCTGGATGGAGAGTGCAGAGGGCAGGCCCAGGGTAACCGCCCAGCTGTGCTGTGTTCTGCCTGGCTCCGAGCACACCTTTGGCTCTAAAGCATGGGATAGCGGGCTGGGGGTCCTTTGTTATTTGTGTTACAGCGAAGTGACTTTGTACCGCAGAGTTACCCCTACAATTGCCCAGTGTCCCAGGAGTTTCTGCAGGACCCTGATTTGCACCAGTTCTTCATTCCATAAAACTGCCTTGTTCTGCCCCTGTTGAAGGTGCGTTGCTGCAGTGGGTCCAAGGCACTGGGGGTCCGCTGGGGAAGCCGGCCGCAGGGAGAGCGTTCAGGGCAAGGAACTGGGTTTGGTGACTGTCTGAGCTGTGCTTCTGCGCCAAGTGAGGGTGGACAGCACTTATTCAATGTTTCCTTCAGATGTTGTGTCCTGGGAGAGAGCTGCCATCCCAGGAAATACCCCCGTGTCACTGCTGGGTCAGATGGTGGCAGCCAGCACAGCAGAATGCGGTCCCTGGCTGGCTAGCTTGCAGCCCTAAGTGTAGAAATTGGCCTGGCTTTTGACGTGGATTGTCTGGTCACCTCTTAGTGCAGCAGGCAGCGAAGGTCGCAGCCCCATGGCACTGGAAGTCACACAGACCCTGCCCCAAAGGGCCTGCAGCGAGAATAGCTTTTCCCCCATGTCACCACGGGAAACTGGGGCAGAGACACAAGGGGACTTGCCATGTGCTACCTGGCAGGGAATTGAACCCAGCTCACCAGGCCAATGCCCCAACCACACAGCCACCCTCCCTGTCATTCTCGCTCCCTGACAGGCCCAGTGGGCAGCAGAGGGCAGAGCCTGCCCCAGAAGTGACAGGTCATCCTAACAGTCCCCCTGGGGCTGGTGCATGTTGTTCTGAGCATCTGCCCTTAAAGGGAGCCATGTGCAGGTCAGGGATGTGGGGGGATGATCCCGCCCCTCCTGAAGGGCTGGTAGCCGGCCTGTGCAGGGAGGCACAGGGACAGCAAGGCTGCAGGGAGGTAGATTAGCCTGGCAGGCCCAGACGAACAGATGGAGGCAGCTTGATCCTATTACAGTGGCTAAACAGAGGCAGCTGTGCTGAGTCTTGGCTGGCCGACCGGCCGGCTCTCTGGGCTCCTGTAGCCGCAGCCACCGGGTCTCTGCTCTGGCTGGGATCTCAGGAGCCCTGTGCCTCAGCGACACTCCTCCTGTGAGTACAGGTCAGAATTTCTTTCCTAGCACGCTGCACTGGCCGGCCAGCAGCAGCCCTGGCCCCGGCTCTGCCACCTGGATCACTGGCACTTTGCCAGCTAGGAGTCTGCCAGCTGGGAACATTGCAGCTCCTCCAGCTTCTGGCATTGGGACTTGGCCAGCCAAGGGACTCTGGGATGCAGCAAACCACTGGCTCTGGGACTTTGCTGGCTGGGTTCGCAAGGCTGCTGTGAGCCATCAAAAGTGGCATTCAGCTAGCGATTGGCACGAGGATCCTTCCAGTCTAGGGCTCTGGGTCCATGGGTCTTGGCCAGCTGGTGTCACCAGGAATTTTCTAGCATGAGCGCTGGAGATTGACCAGCCAGGAACTCCGGGACTCGGTAGCTCCAGTCACTGAGACCCAGCAGGATGTGGAGAGTCGTGGGCCAGGGGCTCTGCCAGCTCCAGCTATGGGCACTGTGAGTTTGCTGCAAACATCCGTGTGACTGCTGCTCCCATTGCATGCCAGCCTCATTACTCATACTCTCCTCAATGGCACACAATGGTTCCTAGCCCTGAGGCTGGGCACACTGCACAGTGCAGCCTGGGCCAGGCCACCTGCCCACATGGATCTGCAAGCGTGACTCATAGAATCTCAGGGCTGGAAGGGACCTCAGGAGGTTCTAGTCCAACCCCCTGCTCAAAGCAGGACCAATCCCCAATTTTTGCCCCAGACCCCTAAATGGCCCCCTCAAGGATTGAACTCACAACCCTGGGTTTAGCAGGCCAATGCTCAAACCACTGAGCTATCCCTCCCCCCATGTTTCATGCTGCAGTGTGCCCATGTGGCTTGTCGGCCAGGATGGTCCAGTGCCTCATGCCCCCGTCTCATCAGGCTCATTACCCAGGGGCTGCTGGGGCAGGGCTCTGTGCATTTTGCTCACAAGGGAGGGCCATGCTGCACTCTGCACTTTCCTGCCCACAAGAGCCAGGTGGGAAATTCCCATTTGCCAAACCTGAAGCCGTTTGCAGGGAAGGGTCAGTTCTGATAGATTTCTCCATTGTTGATTCCTGAGCATTTTTTCCAGGATGTGAAACTATTTACTGTCCCTGTCTGCTGCACAAATCTGGCTGTCTCTGGGCCCTCATTCCCCATCTGTTACATGGGCAGGATAATACTTCTTTTTGTCTGCCTTGTCCTTTTAGGGTACAAGTTCCTGGGGACAGGGCCTGTCTTTCACCGTGGGTCTGGCAGCACCTGGCACAACAAGGGCCTGATCTCAGCTGGGCAGGGCCTGTCTCCCTCTCTGTGTCTGGGTAGTGCCCAGCGTGATGGGGCCCTGGTCTCAGTTAGAACTTCTGGAAGCTCCTGTAATACACACAGTAAATAACCATCTCAATAGCTTGACGCCACGGGCCTGGCCCCGAAAGATGTCAGTTCCCCGTTAGTACAGGGAAGATGGGTGAGAACAGGGTCCAGAGAGCGGGCCCAGGGAAACACCAGGTGAAATTGAGATGAGTGGGGAAGCCCAGCAGCCGCTCTGAGAGAGGGGCAATTGAGGGCCTCGGCAAAGAATGGCCTCACAACTTGGTCAGGGCCCAGGGCACCCAGTGACAGCTCTGGATTGCCCAGGGATTAACACGTGGCTCTGTTAAACCATGCGGCTGTGGTTACCGAGGTTACTGTGTTAACTGATGTTCCTATGGCTACGAGTGTGAGCTGTATGACACCCCTCCCACACACACACACACGCAGCCCTGGTGATTCCCAGTGACGCAGCAACACTGGCTGTTACCGTAGTGACTGGGTGGGAAATGGGGTGACCAGCTCACACTGTTTGGAAATGACCAGAGTGGAGGTTGTGATTCATGGTACTTCATACCTCACTGTCGCTGTGGACACACAGCCCCCACACAGTGGCCACGCCTACGGCTGGACCCCCACCCCAGATCCCATGTATGACTCATCCCAGGTGAGGAAGTGGGGGCCTGGAGCTGCAGATTCGGCCGCTGTGTGTTGTGCCTGGAAGGGAGAGCTTTCAGGGTCTGGCTGGGGCACAGGGGCTGATTTCTGCATTCTCTGTCATGCACTCATTGCTCCCTGTGCTGTAGGGACCTGTGTGTCCGAGCACCTTTGGACAAGGGCCTGTCCCCTCCTCACACGGCCCAGCCAGGCCCCTCCAGGGGAGCAAGTGCCCCCAGACTTCAGGGGAGGTCCTGGACGACTGGAAAAAGGCTAATGTAGTGCCCATCTTTAAAAAGGGAAGAAGGAGGATCCGGGGAACTACAGGCCAGTCAGCCTCACCTCAGTCCTGGAAAAATCATGGAGCAGGTCCTCAAGGACTCAATTCTGAAGCACTTAGAGAAGAGGAAAGTGATCAGGAACAGTCAGCATGGATTCACCAAGGGCAAGTCATGCCTGACTAATCTAATTGCCTTCTATGACGTGATAACTGGCTCTGTGGATGAAAGGAAAGCAGTGGACATGCTATTCTTTGACTTTAGCAAAGCTTTTGACATGGTCTCCCACAGTATTCTTGCCAGAGAGTTAAAGAAGTCTGGGCTGGATGAATGGACGATAAGGTGGATTGAAAGCTGGCTAGATCGTAGGGCTCAACGGGTAGTGATTCATGGCTCCATGTCTAGTTGGCAGCCGGTATCAAGTGGAGTCCACCAAGGGTTGGTCCTTGGGCCGGTTTTGTTCAATATCTTCATTAATGATCTGGAGGATGACGTGGATTGCACCCTCAGCAAGTTTGCAGATGACACTAAACTGGGAGGAGAGGTAGATACACTGGAGGGTAGGGATAGGATATAGAAGGCCCTAGACAAATTAGAGGATTGAAATCTAAAGAAATCAAAAGAAATCTGATGAGGTTCAACAAGGACAAATGCAGAGTCCTGCACTTAGGACGGAAGAATCCCATGCACCGCTACAGACTAGGGACCGAACGGCTAGGCAGTAGTTCTGCAGAAAAGGACCTAGGGGTTACAGTGGACAAGAAGCTGGATACAAGTCAACAGTGTATCCTTGTTGCCAAGAAGGCTAACGGCATTTTGGGCTGTATAAGTAGGAGCATTGCCAGCAGATCGAGGGATGTGATCGTTCCCCTCTATTCGACATTGGTGAGGCCTCATCTGGAGTACTGTGTCCAGTTTTGGGCCCCACCCTACAAGAAGGATGTGGAAAAATTGGAAAGAGTCCAGCGGAGGGCAACAAAAATGATCAGGGGGCTGGAGTACATGACTTATGAGGAGAGGCTGCGGGAACTGGGATTCTTTAGTCTGCGGAAGAGAAGAATGAGGGGGGATTTGATAGCTGCTTTCAACTGCCTGAAAGGGGGTTCCAAAGAGGATGGCTCTAGACTGTTCTCAGTGGTACCAGATGATAGAACAAGGAGTAATGGTCTCAAGTTGCAATGGGGGAGTGTCACGGAGTCCCCGGGCGATGCTCTGGAACTGCTCCCCCCGAAGCCAGGCAGGACTCCGGGGAAGTCTCCTTTCTGGGAGCAGCCTGTCTGCAGGACACACAGCTCACCCGGCTTCCCCCTTCCTGGGTCTGACCTCAGAGCATTCAGCATCCTCTGCCCTCCGTGCGCTTCCCACAGCGAGTCCGCCCAGGCGGGATCCTGGGGAAGCCAGAGGGTCCTGCACCCAAACTCCGCAGTCAGACGTGACTCTCAGCCAGCCAGTAAAACAGAAGGTTTATTAGACGACAGGAACATGGTCTAACACAGAGCTTGTAGGTACAGAGAACAGGACCCCTCAGCTGGGTTCATTTTGGGGGGCAGTGAGCCAGACAACCCCGTCTGCCCTTCACTCCATGTCCCCAGTCAGCCCTAAACTGAAACTCTCCCCAGCCCCCCCTCCTCTGGGCTTTGTCCCTTTCCCAGGCCAGGAGGTCACCTGATTCCTTCGTTCTCCAACCCTTTAGCTCTCACCTTGCAGGGGGGAAGGGCCAGGCCATCATTTGCCAGGAAACAGGGTGTTGGCCATTCTCTGTGTCCAGACCCCTGCACACACCTGCCCCCTTGGGCTCTGCAACGATCATCCACCCTTATCCCACCACCTAGATATTTAAGAACTGCAAAGGGGAAACTGAGTCACACCCACAATACTCAGAGAAAACATTAAGAACAGTCCCACTTCGTCACATTTCTCCCCCCTTCGAGACCGAACTGATCGAGGTCACTTTAGCCAGTGACTTGGGGAAGTTCAACCCCACCAATGTTTCCATGGATGCCCCAGCATCTCTCCCATTCCTTAGCATTGGCTTGCATCAGCTCCGCTCCCAGCCCTGTGTCTGAGGCGTCGGTGAACACTATAAAGACCTTGGCAAGTCTGGGTTTACCAGATTTACCGGGCCCTGGATTAGAGCCTCCTTCACCGCACAGAGAGCCCTCTGGCACTGCTCGGTCCAGACCAGCTCCTCTGGCTTCCCCTTCTTACATAGCTTAATGATCGGGGCAGCTAGGGAGCTCAAGTGGGGTACAAACTTCCAGTAGTACCCTGCCATCCCAATAAAGGCCTGGACCTGTTTCTTGGTCTGGGGAACAGGCCAGTCTCTGATTATCTCCACCTTACACTTTTCAGCTTTTACCATCAGTCCTGCCTCCTTGAGGCAGCCCAGTACCCTCTTCACCTGGGACACAGACTGTTCACTCCATCTGAGACCTTCTCAAAGCTATCCACGCTGGATCCTTCAACAGGAAAGTCAGTGGATCCATTCACAACAGAAAATTTCTGGCTGTTAGGAACTTAAACTTTCTTGATTAAATCACTTTCACACCCTTCAGTTGCAGTAAACTGCTTGCAAAGACTCCATGAGGATTCCTTTCCCCAGGGGCTTTTCTATGCAACAATTCACCCTTCACAGAAATTCTGCCCTTACCCTCTTCACCTAGGGCTTGCTCTAGAGGAACACTTTACCTCCCAGAAAGAGGTCTCACTTACATCCAGAATTACCTCTGGCTCATCAGGCAGATTCCTACACAATCCCCTTTCAGGCAAACTCACAGACTTCCTAGGTAAAAGGTTAGAAGCCTTCTCCTTCCCTTTGCCACTCACAAGTTCAGGAATCTTTTCCTTCTTGCTATAGGTTTCCACGCCCTCAGTAGTTAACACAATCAAATCACCTTTCTGCTCTCCTTGTGCCCTGGCTAGGATCTCACCCTGATCAGACAGAGTTGCTACACCCTTTCCCAACAATACACTAGCAACAGGCAAAATACAAGCACCAGAATTGTCTGGTCTCTGGGATTTTGCATAGACACTAACTGGATGCGACCTAGTTACAGGGCCATTCTCCCGAGCAGACACAAACTTAGGACCATTCCCTTCCTGGGCTTTAGCTGACTCCAGAACCAACTCTGAGACAACTGCACTATTCTCAGCCACCACAGGCTGAAAGGCTCCTTCTGTCCACTCTACAGACAAAGAAGAGCTGGAGACAAATTCTCCTTTACCAGACGCACACCTCGGGATCTCAGCACACAGGGCTGTTCACAGACAACTGCTTGGAGGCCGGGGTAGCTCCCTCCATAGACAAGTCAATACCCCTGACAGACACAGGCACGTTTCCTTCCCTGTCCCACTTCTCCACCCTAACTAACAGGTAAGGTCACCTAGCTAACAGGTAAGGTCCAGGGACACTCGTCTTCCACTCTCCTCGCCTTCCCATCCTGCTGACTAGACAAAGGCATCAGCTCACAAGGCTGCCTAGGCTCATCCAGACTTTCCTTCCCAGGCACCTTGCCACTCCCCACAGATAAACTGCTGGTCTTCTCATTACCCTGAGCTACTTCCAGCAAATCATAGTTACCCTTCTCAGGGTAGCTGAGCTGTGCTCTCAAAGTTCTCTGTTGTCCTTCCCTTACCAACCTGTACTTCCACAAGGAACTAGATGTTAAATTCACTGAGAGAGTACAAGTCCTATCCAAAGTGTCTAGAGATGAGAGTAGACCTGCCATCCCCTGCATTCTCCAGAGATTAACTACCCAGCTGTTCTGCTCTGCAGACTCAGCTACCCAGTCTTCTCTCGCTGGCTGGGCCTGACAACAGTTTTCTCTGTCCCAGGATCTCGCCACCCCAGGAATGTCTCCCTATTGACCATCACCTTCCGCTCCCATTGGGGGTCCAAGTGGCCTGGCTCCAGGAAACTCCACTCAGACATATAGGTTGGGACCAGGAGTGGGAGCCTGTCCACCGTCTCACCCATCTGGCTGACGGAGTCTATGGCCTTGAGACCCAGCAAGGCAGCTAGACACTGGGGCTGTTCCACAGGGTCCCCCTGGTTCAAATCACCACCCTGCTCAAAGGCATCCACCCCCCCCATCCTTAACCAGGACAGCAATGTAGTATCAAGGTTCCAAGTGGAACTGACACCCCGGGGTCTATCCCTGCTCACCCCTGGGAGGTCCCCTCTGCCTCTCCGCTCCACCATCGCCAGTTCATGCTGCTGCTGCTTCTGTAGCTCTTTCTCGGGCTCTCGCTGTCTCTCTCAGTCCTTGCTCTCTCCGACTCAGCTCCAATCCCGTCTGTCTCCGATCCCCCGATGTGGAACCCGATCGTGAAGACCCCCGTCTGGTCGGGGACAGGAGTCTTGGGTATGCCTGGCTACCACTCCAGCTGCTCCCAGATCCTGCTATAGCCCCATTCAGGGTCAGGAATCTGCTCCTTAGAGTGATCATCCTCCTCCAGCTGCACGATTAACTGTGCTTTGGGGAACTTTCCAATGCGCAACCCTCTCTTTTTGCACAGGGTTACAATGTCTTTCTTAAGGAGACCAAGGTGACAGGCCCTCACTCCGCTGTTCCCAAGTTGTTGTGGACTCACAGGCCTGTGTGCTCTCAGCTCCCCACGGTTTCCAGGGAGAACCCCTCGTGTGCCAGCCCTTCTCGAGGTCACCACCTCTTTGCCTGGGTCGAGCTGCAGACTCCTCCGCCCCTGGGACCGCTCGCTGCAGTCCCCAGGGGAACCCTGTTACTGCAAAAGTCCTTCTCTCTCCCAGGGCCAAGCCGCAGGCTCCTCCGCCCCCGAGACTGCTCACCGCAGTCCCCAGGGGGACCCCATTACTGCACCGTTCTTCTCACTGGTCACACACTCCCAGGGATTTGATAGTTGCTTTCAACTGCCTGAAAGGGGATTCCAAAGAGGATGGATCTAGACTGTTCTCAGTGGTACCAGATGATAGAACAAGGAGTAATGGTCTCAAGTTGCAATGGGGGAGTGTCACGGAGTCCCCAGGCGATGCCCTGGAACTGCTCCCTCCGAAGCCAGGCAGGACTCTGGGGAAGTCTCCTTTCTGTGAGCAGCCTGTCTGCAGGACACACAGCTCACCCGGCTCCCCCCTTCCTGGGTCTGACCTCGGAGCATTCAGCATCCTCTGCCCCTCCGTGTGCTTCCCACAGTGAGTCCGCCCAGGTGGGGTCCTGGGGAAGCCAGCAGGTCCTGCCCCCCAACTCCGCAGTCAGATGTGACTCTCAGCCAGCCAGTAAAACAGAGGTTTATTAGATGACAGGAACATGGCCTAACACAGAGCTTGTAGGTTCAGAGAACAGGACCCCTTAGCCGGGTCCATTTTGCGGGGCAGTGAGCCAGACAACCACGTCTGCACTTCACTCCATGTCCCCAGCCAGCCCCAAACTGAAACTCCTTCCAGCCCCTCCTCCTCTGGGATTTGTCCTTTTCTCGGGCCAGGAGGGCACCGGATTCCTTTGTTCTCTAACCCTTTAACTCTCACCTTGCAGGGGGGAAGGGCCCAGGCCATCAGGTGCCAGGAAACAGGGTGTCGACCATTCTCTGTGTCCAGACCCCTGCACACACCTGCTCTCTAGGGCTCTGCAATGATCATACACCCTTATCCCATCACCTAGATACTTAAGAACTGCATAGGGGAAACTGAGGCGCACCCACAATATTCAGAGAAAACATTAAGAACAGTCCCACTTCGTCACAGGGAGGTTTAGGAAAAACTTTTTCACTAGGAGGGTGGTGAAGCACTGGAATGGGTTACCTAGAGAGGTGGTGGAATCTCCATCCTTAGAGGTTTTTAAGGTCAGGCTTGACAAAGCCCTGGTTGGGATGATTTAGTTGAGGTTGGTCCTGCTTTGAGCAGGGGGTTGGACTAGATGACCTCCTGAGGTCCCTTCCAACCCTGATTTCTATGATTCTACGAACACTGTGCCCCAGCCCGGAGCCCCCGCCTGAATGCAAACTCCCACCCAGAGCTTCCACCTGTCACCCCCTTCTTTACCCCAACTCCCTGCTCCAGGCTCAGCCCGGAGCCCCTTCCCACAATGCGAGCTCCTTGGCCATAGCCCAGAGCCTGCATCCGCTCCTGAACCTCAAACCCCTGCCCCAGCCCAGTGAAAATGAGTGAGGGGGGACAGCGAGCGATGGCGGGGGGGGGGATGGAGTGAGTGGGGCAGGGCTTTGGGGAATGGGCAGGGCCTTGGGGAAGGGGTAGGATCCTAGTTTGCCCTTAAATTCAAAAAGTGATCTTGGGCATTGGAGACCACTGATCTAGAAACAAAGAATTCAGGGCATATTTATGGGGTGAGGGACTCTGTCCTGGAAGCAGTGACTCTGAGAAAAGATTTGGGGGTCGTGATGAGTAATCAACTGACCATGAGCTCCTAGTGTGATGCTGTGGCCAAAAGGACTAATGCGATCCTGGGACAATAAGCAGGGAAATCTCCAGCAGGTGCAGAGAGGTTATTTTACCTCTATATTTGGCACTGGTGCAACCACTCCTGGAATCCTGTGTCCAGTTCTGGCGTCCATAGTTCAAGAAGGATGTTGATAATTGGAGAGGAGTCAGAGAAGAGCCTTGAGAATGGTTAAGGGATTAGAAAACCTGCTTTATAGTGATAGGCTCGAGCTCAATCTGTTTCGTTTAACAAAGAAGGTTAAAGGGTTATTTGATCACAGTCTATAGGTACCTACTGGGGGAACAAATATTTAATAATGGGCTCTTCAGTCTAGCAGAGAAAGGTCTAACCCAATGGCTGGGAGTTGAAGCTAGACAAATTCAGCCTGGAAATAAGGAGTAAGTTGTTAATGGTGAGAGTAATTAACCGTTGGAACAATTTACCAAGGGCAGGGGCATATCCTCCATCACTGGCCATTTTTAACATAAGACTGGCTGTTTGTCTCAAAGCTCTGCTCTACAAATGATTTGGGGGCAGCTCCCTGGCCTGTGCGATGCGGGGGGTCAGACTAGATGCTCACAAGACCTTGGGATCTATCACTGGGGGCGGGGGGGGGTG
Organism: Dermochelys coriacea; assembly: GCF_009764565.3. NCBI lineage: Eukaryota > Metazoa > Chordata > Testudines > Dermochelyidae > Dermochelys > Dermochelys coriacea. Next base: position 353,872,878 of record NC_050068.2, on the reverse strand, counting down.
TGACACAGCAGGGAGTGGGCCAGATTTTACCTGGGAATGTTGCAGGGGAGTTTCATTGGGGATGGGAGACTTCCCTTGAGGGAAGATACCTGAGCCTGTAACCTGAGCCAGGAGGGGGGCTGGGGCGAGGTGACACCTTCTGCCTGGGAAACTGGACAAAGGCTGGAGGAGGAGCTGGAGGGAGGCTGAGTGAGACGGCTGGAGGGCTATCTAGTTTTGGGGAGTTGGTTGGAGAACAGGAGAGAGTCCCAAGGCTGTGGTCTAATCTCCCTGCCCCCCAGTAGGGCCTGACTAAGGGATCCTGTTTATGCCTGCAAGCTCTGGTTTGAACTGTGTTCCTGTCATGTCTAATAAACCTTCTGCTCTACTGGCTGGCTGAGAGTCACGGGGAATTGCAGGAGGTGGGGGTGCAGGGCCCCGATTCCCCCTTATGCTGTGACGGGGGGAATACCGAATCGTGGCCAAGCAGCTGGCTTCTGGGCCAGAGGCTGAGAGTGGGGAGCAGCAGTTCCCCTGGCAGTGAAAATGTGGGAGGGGATTGTTGAGGCTAGGCATGGAACCGGAGAGTCTAGGGCTTTCCCATTGTGGGGTGCAGAGATCAAGCACTACCCCAAACCTGGGGGAGGCAGGCAGTCTGGATGCAGAGCTGAGACGTGATCCCCTCTAATGCTACCCTGCATTACTGACGGTTCTCCTCCCCTCTCACCCTTCTCTTCCTCACCATCTGTGCTGTGGGGTCTCTCTTCCCATGTGGCCGTCCATGGCTGAAGTCAGGGCCAGAAGCATAACATGCTGCTCACTGGGAGGCTGCGGGGATCAGACCTATATAAGCAAAGCTCAGGGCTCCAGACAGGACACCACTGCTGCAACATGCTGCCACTCACACAGTCACCCTCCAGCTGGGAACCACAACTTTCCTGTCCCCAGCCACTCAGTGACTCAGGAGCCCGGTGCAGAACTCGGATAGTGGGGAAGAAGCTTAAGGGCTCCCGGGGGCTGTGATGTAGCCGAGGGGATGCAGTCGTGTCTCAGTGCTGGGGGGTCCCAGGGGCAGTGATGTACCAGAGGGGACACAGTTACAGAATCATGGAAGCGTAGGAGTTGAAGGGACCTCAGTAGGTCATCTAGTCCAGTCTCCTGTACTCAAGGAAGGATGACGTAATATCTACACCATCCGTGACACGTTTGTCTAAGCTGTTCTTAAAAACCTCCAGTGATGGAGATTCCACAACCTCCCTGGGCAATTTATTCCAGTGCTTAACCACCCTGACAATTAGGAATTTTTTCCAAATGTCCAGCCTAAACCTCCCTTGCTGCAATTTAAGCCCATTGCTTGTTGTCCTATCCTCAGAGGTTAAGGAGAATAATTTTTCTCCCTCCTCCTTGTAACAATCTTTTATGTACTTGAAAACTGCTATCATGTCCTCTCTCAGTCTTCTCTTCTCCAGACTAAACAAACCCAATTTTTTAAATTTTCCCTGATAGTTGGTTTTCTAGACCTTTAATCATTTTTGTTGCTCTTCTCCAGCCTCCCTCCAATTTGTCCACATCTTTCCTGAAATGTGGCATCCAGAACTGGACACAATACTACAGATGAGATCTAATCAGCGCAGAGTAGAGCGTAAGAATTATTTCTCGTGTCTTGCTTACAACACTGCTGCTAATCCATCCCACAATGATGTTCCCTTTTTTTTTAAACAGTGTTACAATGTTGACTCCTATTTAGCTTGTGGTTCACTATCACCTCCAGATCCCTTTCCACAATACTCCTTCCTATGCAGTCATTTCCCATTTTGTACATATGCAACTGGTTGTTCCTTGCTAAGTGGAGTACTTTGCATTTGTCCTGAGTTTACTAAAGACAGCATTCTTGAAATCCATTAAAAAAAGAAAAGGAGTACTTGTGGCACCTTAGAGACTAACAAATTTATTAGAGCATAAGCTTTCGTGAGCTACAGCTCACTTCATCGGATGCATTTGGTGGAAAATGCATCCGATGAAGTGAGCTGTAGCTCACGAAAGCTTATGCTCTAATAAATTTGTTAGTCTCTAAGGTGCCACAAGTACTCCTTTTCTTTTTGCGAATACAGACTAACACGGCTGCTACTCTGAAACTTGAAATCCATTATCTTTATTGTGCTGTTTTCCGTCCTACCATTCCTTAGAATTGAGAACTCTCATTTCATTATTGAATTTCATCCTATTTACATCAGACTGTTTCTCCAGTTTGTCCAGATCATTTTGAATTTTAATCCTATCCTCCAAAGCACTTGCAACCTCTCCCAGCTTGGTATTGTCGGCAAACTTTATAAGTGTACTCTCTATACCATAATCTAAATCATTGATGAAGATATTGAACAGAACTGGACCCAGAACTGATCCCTGCAGGACCCCACTCATTATGCCCTTCCAGCTTGACTGTGAACCACTGATAACTACTCTCTGGGAACGGTTTTCCAACCAGTTTTGCACCCACCTGATAGTAGCTCCATCTAGGTTGCATTTCCCTAGTTTGTGTATGAGAAGGTCATTTGAGACAGTATGAAAAGCCTTACCAAAGTCAAATTATACCACATCTACCGCTTCCTTCCTCTCGACAAGGCTTGTTACCCTGTCAAAGAAAGCTATCAGGTTGGTCTGAGACCATTTGTTCTTGACAAATCCATGCTGACTGTTACTTATCACCTTATTATCTTCTAGGTGTTTGCAAATGGATTGCTTGATTATTTGCTGCATTATCTTTCCGGATACTGAACCTAAGCTGACTGGTCTGTAATTCCCTGGGTTGTCCTTATTTCCCTTTTTATAGATGGGCACTAGATTTGCCCTCTTACAGTCCTCTGGAATCTCTCCCATCTTCCATGAGTTTTCAAAGAGGATCGCTAGTGGCTCAGATATCACCCCAGAAAGCTCCTTGAGCATTCGAGGGCTGTGGCTCTCAACCTTTCCAGACAACTGTACCCCTTTCAGGAGTCTGATTTGTCTTGTGTACCCCATGTTTCACCTCACTTAAAACCTACTTGCTTACAAAAGCAGACATAAAAATACAGAAATATCACATCACACTATTACTGAAAAATTGCTTACTTTCTCCTTTTTACCATATTATAAAATAAATCAATTGGAATATAAATATTGTATTTACATTTCAGTATATAGAACAATATAAACAAGTCATAGTCTGTATGAAATTTTAGTTTGTACTGACTTTGCTAGTACTTTTTTATATAGCCTATTGTAAAACTAGGCAGATATCTAGATGAGTTGATGTACCCCTGGTTGAGATCCACTGTTCTAGGATGTATTTCATCAGGCCCTGGTGACTTGAAGACATCTAACTTGTCTTAGTAATTTTTAAGCTTGTTCTTTCCCTATTTTAGCATTTAGATCCTACCTCATTTTCACTGGCATTCATTAAGTTAGATGTTCAATCGCTACTAACCTTTTTGGTGAAAACCGACACAAAAAAGGCATTTAGCACCTCTGCCATTTCAACATTTTCGGTTATTGCTTTCCCCCCCTCATTGAGTAATAGGCCTCCCTGTCCTTGGTCTTCCTTGTGCGTCTCATGTAGTTGTAGAAGGTTTTCTTGTTACCCTTGTAATGGGGCTCCACTCATCATGCTGGTGCCTCCTGCTGGTCATCTTAGGGATTAGCTCTGCAGTTTGGTATGCTCACTCCTGGTGGTGCCTTGCCTGCCATCATTTCTGCTCTGGGACCCAGGACACTCCAAGGACTGCAGCATTCTCTTCATGACACAGCCCTCCGGCCGTGCCATGATCTGTGCTCCCCCTTTCCAGGGGCAAGTGTTGCAGTCCAGCTGTCCTGCCAGTTCCCCAGTGGCGACTTCAGCCTCTTCACCCTTGCCTTAGGGTCTCAGCCTGCAAATCCCAGCAGCCAGCCAGGAGCTGTCTCCTGTTCCCCCGGTCCCTGCTAGCAGCACTGATCTGTCCAGTGTGCTAGCTTCCTTCTGCCTGCCAGGCACCCAGGTCTCCCTCTTTGCACTCCAGAGAGTAACTGACTCTGCTCTGCCTTGCAGCTCTTCTTATATGAGCCTTCTGGGCCCTGATTGGCTGTTCCTTGCAGCTCCTCTCCTATTGGAAGTTTCCTGCACAGCCTCCCTAGGGTCCTATTCACCCCTTTCATGCCAGTGTGGGGCAGACTCCCCATAACAACCCTTTATGTCTCTGGCTAGTTTAATTCTGTTTGGGGCCTTGGCCTTTCTAATTTTGTCCTTACAAGCTTGTGGGTTTTTTATATTCATCCTTTGTAATTTGACCTAGTTTCCACTTTTTCTCAGACTCTTGAGTTTCAGATCATTGAAGGTCTCCTGGTTAGGCCAGGGTGGTCTCTTGCCATACTTCCTGTTTCCTAGGTAGTGGAATGATTTGCTATTGTGCCCTTAATAATGTCTCTTTGAAAAACTGCCAACACTTTTGAACTATTTTACCCTTAGATTTTCTTCCCAGGGGTTCTTACCTACCAACTCCTGGAGTTTACTAAAGGCAGCATTCTTGAAATCCATTATCTTTATTGTGCTGTTCGCCCTCCTACCATTCCTTAGAATCATGAACTTTCATTTCATGATCACTTTCACACAAGCTGCCTTCCACTTTCAAATTCTAAACCTTTTCCTCCCTATTTATGATGTCTCCTTGCTGGGCGTCCTGGGGGCTGTGATGTAGCCAAGGAGACGCAGTCGTGTCTCAGGGCTGGGGGTACCCGGGGGCTGAGATGTAGCCGAGGGGACGCAGTCGTGTCTCAGGGCTGGGGGTACCCGGGGGCTGTGACATATCAGAGGGGATGGAGTCATGTCTCAGTGCTGGGGGGGTCCCGGGGGCTGTGACATAGCAGAGGGAACGCATTCGTGTCTCAGGGCTGGGGATCCTGGGGGCTGTGACATAGCTGAGGGGATGCAGTCATGTCTCAGGGCTGGGGGTACCCGCGGGCTGTGATGTAGCCATGGGGACGCAGTCATGTCTCAGGGCTGGGGGTACCCGGGGACTGTGACGTAGCCATGGGGACGCAGTCGTGTCTCAGGGCTGGGGGTCCCGGGGGCTGTGGTGCAGCAGAGGGGACCCTGAAGCCGGGATAGAGGTATGCTGTCACTGAATGCCCTTGGTTGGGTTCTGGTCTCCCTTGGGGTCTGCCATCCCCTTTTGTGGTCGTGGTGCCGGTGAAAGCCACTCAGCACCCCCAGCCTTCCCTCCATGGTGACATGGTTCTGGGCAGGTGCTGCTGTCACCTCCTCTGTCCTGCTGAGAGCAGAGGGAGAGTGAGGTGCTAGAGGCCTTGTTTTGGGACTGCTGGAGCAGAGCCCCTCCCCAGTCACTGTCCCTGGGGCCGTGCTGGCTGGGGATTGACTCTCCGGCCTGGAAGGTAAAGTCAGGTTTGACCCCCAAATCCTGTCCCTGCTTCCACTGTCCCAGGACCCGGCGGGGTGCTGTGACTGAGAGCTCTGGGAGGGTGGAGGCAGACGCAATGCTCCTGAGCATCCCCAGAGCACTGGCAGGGCAGCAGTAATTCTGGTGCTTTCTCCATCCCATCCTGCCGTCGCCGTAGGGACCCTTCCACTTTGGGGAGTCCTGGCCCCCAGGTGTGCCGGAGGAGCCCCCAGCTCCCTAGGACATACTAATCAACGGCCCAGGTACTGGCACAGTGGCTCTATCCTCTCCACTAGGGTGCTACTAGGGGAGGCTGGCCCCAGGTCTGTGGGAGCTACTTGTGCCTGGCCCAGCCCGGGACACCTGGTCTCTGTCCCCAGAGCTGTTAGTCCTGGTGGGAGTCTGGGCTCCCCAATACACGGCCAGTGCTGCTGGGACCCTAGAGTTCTCTTGGGAGGTTCTCGCACAAAAAGCACCTGGCTTTGCAGAGGAGAGATTCCCCTGGGCCTCTCCTCGCCAGGCCCGGCCACATCAGCAGCACCATGGAACTGATGAGGCCTCCCTTGCTCCTTTCACCCCCAGCAGCAGAGCGCCTGGTGGCTCACCCAGGGCGTCATTGCCTTCAGCTCCAGTGAGCCTGGCCAGTAGACATGCTCCACTGAGCTGAAAGTGGCAGGACTTTCCCTTTAATCAGCTGCACATCCCCAGTGACCCACTAACCTTGGCAAGCAGAGAGAAAGAAAATCAATTGGCTGTGGAATTACCCATCAGGCCTTGGCGGACGTTCTGTAGCTGGGAGTAAAGGCTGATCAATGCTCTTGCTGCTCTGCTTTCATCTCCTCTCTCTACAATGCTGCTGAAGTTGCTGTGGCCAGGCGGTGTGGGAGGGACAGCTTAGAACACTGGGGCAGCCCAGCCCCACAACCCAGTTAGCTAGGTCATATAGCCGCCCTCCCCAGACGGGCCAGGGGAATGCAGCCCCGGCCTCCCCAACTCACACAGACCCACTTACCAGTGGTTCCCCAGGCAATGCTGCCTGCACCCCCCTCCAGCCCTGGGTTTTATCCCCAGCTCCCCTGGAGGGGCTCCCCTGCTCCTCGGAGAGCCTCAGTCACATAACCTGGAGGGGGAGCCCATCCTCTTGCAGCTCAGCCATGGGACTAGCAGAGATGGCGGGGGCGGGCAGGTTGTGGCCATGCCTCTGGCTGTAGATTTCGCCAGGAGCCTGCAATCATGGTGCAGAGCATGTTCAGAGAGTGATGAGAAGGAGTCTGCGCTGCTCTGGGATGCACAGACAAGATGGTCTGTCATGCCAAGGTGTGCCAGCCAGTTTAGTACCAGACAGAGCAGGGACACCACAGACCTTGGCATCCTGCAAGGGCAGGCCTGGCAAGAGGTTGGGCTGCTGTGGGAGGGCAGGTAGGTGCCAGTGTCCCTTGGCAGCAGGAAAGGATGCAGGTGCAGGGCTTTACCCACCAGGTCAAGTCTGGCCAAGATTGCAGCTGCTTCCCTCACCCTGCTGGTGTTCCTGGGGCAGCCGCCGCACCGGCCCACCTGGCCAGGGAACAAACACATGGTGGAACCAGGCTCCTACCTGGAATCATCCCCATTCTCATCCCTACTGGCCCCTACGCTGTTCTAAGGGAGTTCGCGGGGGGCAGGCCTGTGTGATGCAGGAGGCCAGGCTAGGTGATCACAGTGGTCCCTGCTGGCCTTGGAATGTCTGAATCCATAGCGCATGGACTGTGCCCTCCCTCCTCCCTGGCCTCAGGTGCTGGCAGAGTCTGCTCAGGTCCCCTTCAGTTGTCTGGGAGGCAGGCTAGATTGGGTTGGATCTCAATCAGCCCCCGGCTCGCAGCATTCCCAGGGCTCCTCTCAGCTCCCCCTTTCAGCTGGTCAGTTTCTGTCTGAGATGGAGAAGCCTGGAGCAGATCACGGGACCTGGGGGAGTTGGGTGGTGTCTCCCTGGAGCTGCGTAGCCAGGGACCATCCCCTTGCTGTTCCATGATGCAAGGCCCCAAAGCACAGTGCCCCCTGGAAGCTGTCGTGCGGTTTGCTGCAAGCGAAGGTGTCTCCTCCCTGCCTGGCAGAGGGTTCGTTTACCTCAGGCATCTTGGCCACCCGGTGCTGGCCCAAATCTTGCTTGGTTCCCAGCTACCTTGGCCCCTGGTGGACTGGTGCTTGTCAGACTTTGTTTGTTGGATGTTACTGAAGGATCAGAATGTGCCCAGAGCAGGGCGTCCCTGACACTGGAGACCCCGGCACCAGGGCTAGCGACCCTCCACCTAGGGTGCAACACCTGCTCTCACAGACCAGCGTGCAGGAGAGGGGGAAGGCGCTGGGCAGCCCCTCCTCTGGGGGCATGAAACACGCTTCCTTTCCTGTGTGAGATGGAGCCTGGAGAGCCATTACCAGCTTCCCCCAGCCATGTCCCTCCTGCCCACTGCACAACGACATGGCTCCAGGGAGGCTGGGGCCTCTCCAGGGAACCTCCTGTGCGGCTAGCGCCCGCTGCTGGGGAGGGCAGTGCACAGCTCCCCCTCCGTGATTCGTGCCGTGTAAGGGAGAGCAAAGGACAAGGGCAGGCAGGCGCATGCTGCTTGCCGGGACACAGCTCACGTGGAGCTGGGCTGGTGCCACTGCGAACAGCCCTGCTCCCGCACGGCATCCATCCTGATACCTGGCACAGAGCTGGCGCCTCTGTGTGCCAGGGCTCCGCCGCGGCCCCGACTGAGTGCAGAGGTGCCCTGGGCCCACCAGCTGACGGGACGTCTGGCGGGAAACACCAGCCCTGAGCCCTTGGATCAGCAGGAGAGTGACAGAGGAAAAGCCCTAGAGTCCCCGCTGTACTGGGCAGGGGAGATGGTGGCCGCACACCCTCAGTCCTTGCTGCATGGGGGACACCGCTCCTGGGACTCCCACGCCTGCCTTACACCCAGTCTGAAATCATTGACCTCATCGCCCAGCCTGGGCCCCTTGGCCTCTGGAAAATCAGGGACGTGCTGGCCCGGACAGGGACACCAGGCTGCAGTCTGCCCTGGCCCAGGAACAGAGTGCAGTGGATGTAGGCCTTGGTCCCGTGTGGCAGGATTTGGGGGCTAGGTGGGGGCCTTTGCCCCCCAGGGGAACAGTGGTTGGGGAAGGTAGGGAGAGATACCCGGGGCTGCGGGGGGCTCTTGGGACCAGCAGGAAGCTGGGACGGTGAGGGGCTGTCTCTGCTTTGTGCCTGAACGGTCTGAGGCAGGCTGTCTGGCTGGAGCTGATTGTGCAGGGGTTGTTAGTCTCTTCCTGTTACCCTGGCACTAGGTGCCAGCCGGGTGAGTGGAGGGGTGATGAAGGCTCTTTAGGGTGGGGCTTGCAGATGGGAAGCTCCTTGGGGTGGGGCTTTATGTGGTGCTTGGTGCACTGGGCTCTTGGCCTGGCTTCTCTCATGGTGTTACTGCAATAGCAGTGTTCAGTAACAGTGCCCCTGGCGCAGAGCCCCCAGGCCCAGGGACCACACCTGCCTGGCTCCTGGAGCCTGTTCAGGTGCCCGGATGAGGGGAGGTGTGGGTGTGGCGCAGCAGGGAGGAGGAGTGTTGACCTGGGAAGGTGGCAGGGGAGTTTCACTGGGGTGGGAGCCCTGAGAGCCTGTAACCTGAGCCAGGAGGGGGAGAGGGAGGGTGAGGGGGAGGTAACACCTCTGCCCTGGGAATGTGGACAAAGGCTGCAGGAGGGAGCCTGCTGGGGGTGGGGTTAGTTTCAGTTTGGGGCTGGGTGGTGGAAAGCAGGGAACCCCAAGGCTGGGGTCTAAGCTCCCTGCCCCCCAGAAGGACTAGACTGAGGGGTCCTGGATGTACCCACAAGCTCTGTTTTAGACTGTGTTCCTATTGTCCAATAAACCTTCTGTTTTACTGGCTGGCTGAGAGTCTCAGTGAATCCCAGGAAGAGGGTGCAGGGCCCGGACTCCCCCACACTCTGTGACAACTGGTGGCAGAGGTGGGATGTACTCCACCCCGTGGATGGCGCTTCCTGCAGTAAGTGACTGGGGAGCAGTAAAACGAAGGGGAATTGACGAGGACCAGGCGTGCTGAAGGCTCAGAGAGGAGCGGTTTCGGGGGACGGTTAACCCCTGGGAGTGTGTGACCAGCGAGAAGGATTGTGCAGTAATGGGGTCCCCCTGGGGACTGCATGGAGCAGTCTCAGGGGTGCAGGAGCCTGCGGCTTGACCCTGGGAGAGAGAAGGACTTTTGCAGTAACAGGGTTCCCCTGGGGATTGCAGCGAGTGGTCCCAGGGACGGAGGAGTCTGCAGCTCGACCCAGGCAAAGAGGTGGTGACCTCGAGAAGGGCTGGCACACGAGGGGTTCTCCCTGGAAACCGTGGGGAGCTGAGAGCACACTGGCCTGTGAGTCCACAACAACTTGGGAACAGCGGAGTGAGGGCCTGTCACCTTGGTCTTCTTAAGAAGGACATTGTAACCCTGTGCAAAAAGAGAGGGTTGCGCATTGGAAAGTTCCCCAAAGCACAGTTAATCGTGCAGCTGGAGGAGGATGATCACTCTAAGGAGCAGATTCCTGATCCCAAATGGGGCTATAGCAGGATCTGGGAGCAGCTGGAGTAGTAGCCAGGCATTCCCAAGACTCCTATCCCCGACCAGACAAGAGTCTTCATGATCGGGTTCCCCATCGGGGGATCGGAGACGGACGGGATTGGAGCAGAGTCCGAGAGAGCGAGAGGACTGTGAGAGACAGCGAGAGCCCGAGAAAGAGCTGCAGAAGCAGCAGCAGCATGAACTGGTGATGGTGGAGCGGAGAGGCATAGGGGACCTCCCAGGGGTGAGTGGGGATAGACCCTGGGGTGCCAGTTCCGCAGGGAACCTCGATACTAAATTGCTGCCCCTGGTTAAGGGGTGGGGATGTGGATGCCTTTGAGCAGGCTGGCGATTTGAACCAGGGGGACCCTGCGGAACAGCCCCGGTGTCTAGCTCCCTTGCTGGGTCCCAAGGCCATAGACTCCGTCAGCCAGATGGGTGGGGAGGTGGACAGGCTCCCACTCCTGGTCCCAACCTATATGTCTGTGTGGAGTTTCCTGGGCTCAGGCCCCTTGGACCCCCAGTGGGAGCGGAAGGTGATGGTCAATGGGGAGACATTCCTGGGGTGGCGAGATCCTGGGACAGAGAGAAAGGGTGTCAGGCCCCTGGTGGTGCAGCCTCAGATGCTGAGTGTGACCTGGGTGAACGTCCCAGGGATGAAGCCCCTCGCCCTGCCTGTGGTCCAGATCCCTGTGCAGACCCAGGAGGGGTGAGGCTGGCTAGTCGTTGGGGTTCCCCAGGATACCAGCTGTGAGACCCTGTTGTGGAGTTACTGTGTCTATTTGGGACAGGATATAGGTCCTGATCCTGTAAGGGCCAAGGGTTTGAATTTGAATCCAGGGAACCAGTCGATGGAGAGGGAAATGGTCAGTGAAAATGCAGATGACCTGGCTGGCAGGGGGAAGAGCTGCTAGGCTCAGGATATCTGCCTGCCTGTAACCAGCCCCCTGGTGCTGGGTGGGACAGAGAGATGCTCCCCGCCCACTTGCACACCAGAGAGGGGGCTCGCTCTGGCTCTGATGCAGTGAGGAAAGCAGGGAGCTCGCTGCCTACCCCCACTGGGACAGCAAGGGCAGCGCTGAGCACAGTGGGAGCTGAGACCCCAGCTGAGGGGGGGGAGACACAGGCAGGGCAGGGGATCTGTTGCGAGTGGCAAGGTGCTTGGTAAGGAAAGTCTGGATGAGCCTAGGCAGCCCTGTGAGCTGATGGCTGTGTCTAGTCAGCAGGGTGAGAAGGCGAGGAGAGCGGAAGACGAGTGTCCCTGGACCTTACCTGTTAGCTGGATGGAGAATTGGGACAGGGAAGGAAACGTGCCTGTGTCTGTCAGGGGTATTGACTCGCCTATGGAGGGAGCTACCCCGGTCTCCAAGCAGTTGTCTATGAACAGCCCTGTGTACTGAGACCAGGGGAATGAGATCCCAAGCTGTGTGTCTGGGAAAGGAGAAAGTGTCTCCGGCTCTTCTTTGTCTGTGGAGCAGACAGAAGGGGCCTTTCAGCCTGTGGTGGCTGAGAATAGTGCAGTTGTCTCAGAGTTGGTTCTGGAGTCAGCTAAAGCCCAGGAAGGGAATGGTCCTAAGTTTGTGTCTGCTCGGGAGAATGGCCCTGTAACTAGGTCGCATCCAGTTAGTGTCTATGCAAAATCCCAGAGACCAGACAATTTTGGTGCTTGTATTTTGCCTGTTGCTAGTGTATTGTTGGGAAAGGGTGTAGCAACTCTGTCTGATCAGGGTGAGATCCTAGCCAGGGCACAAGGAGAGCAGAAAGGTGATTTGATTGTGTTACCTACTGAGGGTGTGGAAACCTGTAGCAAGAAGGAAAAGATTCCTGAACTTGTGTGTGGCAAAGGGAAGGAGAAGGCTTCCAACCTTTTCTCTAGGAAGTCTGTGAGTTTGCCTGAAAGGGGATTGTGTAGGAATCCGCCTGATGGGCAAGAGGTAATTTTGGATGTAAGTGAGACCCAGAAAGAGTCTGTTGTTGCTCAGGAAAATGTTCCTCTAGAGCAAGCCCTAGGTGAAGAGGGTAAGGGCAGAATTTCTGTGAAGGGTGAATTGTTGCATAGAAAAGCCCCTGGGGAAAGGAATCCTCATGGAGTCTTTGCAAGCAGTTTACTGCAACTGAAGGGTGTGAAAGTGATTTAATCAAGAAAGTTTAAGTTCCTAACAGCCAGAAATTTTCTGTTGTGAATGGATCCACTGACTTTCCTGTTGAAAGATCCAGTGTGGATAGCTTTGAGAAGGTCTCAGAAGGAGTGAAAGCTGTTAAGAAAGTTAAACAGTCCTCTAACCAAGTGGCTGTGTTTGGCCAACTTGTTGGGGAGACAAGGTTGTTGAGAAAGGGATGTCTCCATGCTAGTTCTGTAAGTGAACAGTGTGTGGCCCAGGTCAAGATGGGGGCTCTTAACCAAGAGAGCCTGAATTGCAGCCCTCCAGACTGGAGCGCTGGGAGAAGACCCGATCCCAGTTTGACCCCCCGGGGGTTTTGGGGTGGCAAAAGGGCACGGACCGCATAAAGCTTCCCACATGTGGCATGCGAGTGCTGTCGACCACCCCCGACCTAAGGGAGGGCATGAAACTGGAAGGGCCTGGTGTAACTCCCACCAAGGAACAGGAGAGATGCTGGGGCATACATGGGAACATTGGTGGATTCAAACTTCCCCAGGTCACCGGCTAAAATGACCTCGCTCAGTTCAGTCTGGAAGGGGGGAGAGATGTGACGAAGCGGGACTGTTCTTAATGTTTCCTCTGAATAGTGTGGTGGTGCCTCAGTTTCCCCTATGCAGTTCGGTGGGATAAGGGTGTATGATCATTGCAGAGCCCTAGAGGGCAGGTGTGTGCAGGGGTCTGGACACAGAGAATGGCCGACACCCTGTTTCCTGGCACCTGATGGCCTGGGCCCTTCCCCCCTGCAAGGTGAGAGCTAAAGGGTTGGAGAACAAAGGAATCCGGTGACCTCCTGGCCCCGGGAAAGGGACAAAGCCCAGAGGAGGGGGGGCTGGAGAGAGTTTCAGTTTGGGGCTGGCTGGGGATGAGGAGTGAAGTGCAGACGGGGTGGTCTGGCTCACTGCCCCCCAAAATGGACCCGGCTGAGGGGTCCTGTTCTCTGCACCTACAAGCTCTGTGTTAGACCATGTTCCTGTTGTCTAATAAACCTTCTGTTTTACTGGCTGGCTGAGAGTCTCGTCTGACTGCGGAGTTGGGGGGCAGGACCCTCTGGCTTCCCCAGGACCCCGCCTGGGCGGACTCGATGTGGGAAGCGCACGGAGGGGCAGAGGATGCTGAATGCTCCAGGGTCAGACCCAGGAAGGGGGAAGCCGGGTGAGCTGTGGGTCCTGCAGACAGGCTGCTCCCAGAAAGGAGACTTCCCCAGAGTCCTGCCTGGCTTCGTAGGGAGCAGCTCCAGAGCATGGCCTGGTGAAGCCATGACAAAAATGCCATAGGGATCCTCTCATGGAGCGGTCCCCAAGTCAAGGTGGGTTTGCCCCCACCTCCATGGACTGGGCAGTGAGTCCACCACACAGCCCCTTGGAAGTGACAAGAGAGCCCAGGGACCTGGTGTCCCAGTGCAGCCTGGCCCTTCACCTCTCCACAGTCCAAAGATCCGGTGTGTCGCTGTCTCTGAGCTCCCTTCAATGTCTAACGCCATTCCAGGTAGTGCCATGCCCAGAGCAGCATGCAGTGTCCCAGAACAGGCGCCCCATGCAACCTGGGAGTCCTGATGCCACGGGATGTCCCTCCCTGCTCCATGGCGTCAACCCGTCAGCCCAAGGACATGGTGGGTTTCCGCAGCACACAGCAAACTCAGGTCTAATTTGCTGCCGACTCTCATGCCTGGGTCTCTTTCAGCCTTTCCCTCCCACAGGGTGTGAGCCCACCCAGCGCGTGCCTTAGCAGTGATTTGCCTTTCTGATTATTTCCCCCCTTAGCTTTTAGCTGCATTTTTCCAAGCTGAATTTCGGGTTGTTCTTTCCTGCCTTTGTTTCCAAGCTCTTTATGGCCTTTTATATTAATTCTCCTGCCTCTTTGCTAGTTACAGCTCCTCCCAATTTAATATCAACTGCAAATTTCATTAATGTGCTCCTTATTCCCTTCCATCAGATCATTAATAAAAAAGTCCAGGCTGGGCCCAGAGCCAGCCCTCTGGCCGGCCAGGCATCTCCTCCCAGCTCCCATGGTGCGTTTCCTGGGAGGCTGTATCCCTCCAAACAGCAGACTTCCCTACAGTCTCTCTGCAGCGCATCTGTCATCATGCGGTGAAGACTGCCTGCCTGTCTGTGGAATAGTGACACTGCAAGCACCAGGGAGAACTTTCAAATGGGATCCCCCCGGAGATGCATTGCTGTGGGGCTGGGATGCCCCCAGGGGTACATTGCCAGCGGGCTGGGATCCGTCCCACAGTGCATTGCCAGGGGAGTTGGGATCCCCGTGGTGTGCATTGTTGGGGGAGCTGGGATTCCTCTGTAGAGTGCATTGCTGGGGGGAGCTGGGATCCCCCCGTGGGGCGCAGTGAAATGCTGGGATCCCTCTGTGGGGTGCAGTGAGGGGGTTCTGGGATCCCTCTGGGAGGTGCATTGCTGGGGGGGAGCTGGGATCCCTACATGGGGTGCAGTGAGGGGGTTCTGGGATCCCTCCGTGGGGTGCATTGCTGGGGGGGGCTGGGATCCCCACAGGGATGCATTGCTGGGGGGGGCTGGGATCCCTGCAGGGGGTGCATTGCTGGGGGGGCTGGGATCCCGACAGGGGTGCATTGCTGGGGGGGTTCTGAGATCCCCACAGGGGGTGCATTGCTGGGGGGGTTCTGAGATCCCCACAGGGGGTGCATTGCTGGGGGGGGCTGGGATCCCCACAGGGGATTATTATGACAAGAATCTTCCCTTGTGCATCTGCTGCCACTTCCGTCCATCACCCATCTCTGTAACCCGGCCAAGTCACTCCTGTTCATGTGGCTAAGCTCCCTCCCCACATGCTGCTCATCCCGTAGCCGCTAGGGCCCTAAGCCCCTAAGCGAGGGCTCCTTACGCAGCTGTAACTCTGTCCTTCTCAGGCTGATCTCCCACAGACTCCAGGGAGAAAGGGCCCTGCGGCTCATAAATGGCCACTTTGGGTGCCTCAGCATCCTGGATGCTCCCCAGGAGAACCTTGGTCCTGGTTTTCCGAGGTGCTGAGAACTTACCTCTGGTGGAGCTGAGTGCAAGAGGCAGGTCTGCCCGTGTCTCTGGCGCGTGTGAGCATGCCCTGCTGGTGATGCCAGGCACCCGCTGCTCTCCCCTGCTGCTGTCACCATTTCCCCACTGGCCATGCCTCCTCCTGGCCAGCAGCAGGGCAAGTTTCATCTTTGCTGCATCCAGCGCAGAGCAGCTAGCTGTCTTTCATGCTCCTACTTCCCCTGTATTCCCTCCCCAGCCCTTTGTTCTGCAGCTATCTTTGTCCGCTCCTCCTCGCTCCCTCCCTGACCAAACTTGTGCCTTTATCTTTGTACTGCAGGGAGACCTCAGATAGGAGCTTGAGTCTTAGCGGTGTGTGAGTCACTGGCCATTTCTTCCTCCTTCTCCCGTGCTACTACCAGGCACCCCTACTTTTTCCCTGGCGTTTCTGCCTACAAGCCCTCTTTCCCACTCCCTCACTCTGTCTTTTTCCCAGAGCCCCGGAGATCTTCACCTCCAGGACAGGTCTCTCCACGTCCCAGACCCATGAGCCAGCTGGTGACTGCTGCTTCTTCTCTGCAGAGGAACGGTTGCCTTGCCATGCCCTTGTCCTGGGACTGGCAGGGGGCTACAGGCCATGGGAGCTGCACAGGGAGCCTGGGCTGTGTGCTGAGCTCTGCATGGGGGGAATTTTGCATGGGGTCCCTTGGGCTTCCCCCTTGCTTCTCTCAGTTGCACTTTCCTCACTAGGTCCCCTTCCAGAGGCAGAGTGTCCCAGGAGATGCTTCTCCACTCTCCAGGGCAGTGCTAGGCTGACATAGGTCTGGGACCTGTCGTTCTGGGCTTTCCCTGGGCCTGAGCAAGGGCAGGTTTGCACCATCTGCTCTGGAGCTGGTCAGAGGCTGTCATTGCTGCCACGCCCCATAGAATCATAGAATATCAGGGTTGGAAGGGACCTCAGGAGGTCATCTAGTCCAACCCCCTGCTCAAAGCAGGACCAACCCCAACTAAATCATCCCAGCCAGGGCTTTGTCAAGCCTGACCTTAAAAACCTCTAAGGATGGAGATTCCACCACCTCCCTAGGGAACCCATTCCAGTGCTTCACCACCCTCCTAGTGAAAAAGTTTTTCCTAATATCCAACCTAAACCTCCCCCACTGCAACTTGAGACCATTACTTCTCGTTCTGTCATCTGCCACCACTGAGAACAGTCTAGATCCATCCTCTTTGGAACCCCCTTTCAGGTAGCTGAAAGCAGCTATCAAATCCCCCCTCATTCTTCTCTTCTGCAGATTAAACAATCCCAATTCCCTCAGCTTCTCCTCATAAATCATGTGTTCCAGCCCCCTAATCGTTTTTGTTGCCTTTCACTGGACTCTTTCCAATTTTTCTACATCCTTTTTTCTTGTAGTGTGGGGCCCAAATCTGGACACAGTACTCCAGATGAGGCCTCACCAGTGCTGAATAGAGGGGAACAATCATGTCCCTTGATCTGCTGGCAATGCCCCTACTTAGACAGCCCAAAATGCTGTGAGCCTTCAGTCATGGAGTCCCCAGGCGATACTCTGGAGCTGCTCCTTATGAAGCCAGTCAGGACTCTGGGGAAGTCTCCTTTCTGGGAGCAAACTGTCTGCAGGGCAAACAACTCACACAGCTTTCACCTTCCTGGGTCTGGCCTCGGAGCATTCAGCATCCTCCGCCCCTCCGTGCGCTTCCTACAGCGAGTTTGCTCAGGCGGGGTCCTGGGAAAGCCAGAGGGTCCTGCCCCCCAACTCCGCAGTCAGACGTGACTCTCAGCCAGCCAGTAAAACAGAAGGTTTATTAGATGACAGGAACATGGTCTAACACAGAGCTTGTAGGTGCAGAGAACAGGACCCCTCAGCTGGGTCCATTTTGGGGGGCAGTGAGCCAGACGACCATGTCTGTACTTCACTCTTTGTCTCCAGCCAGCCCCAAACTGAAACTCCCTCCAGCCCCTCCTCCTCTGGGATTTGTCCCTTTCCCGGACCAGGAGGGCACCTGATTCCTTTGTTCTCCAACCCTTTAGCTCTCACCTTGCAGGGGGGAAGGGCCCAGGCCATCAGGGGCCAGGAAACAGGGTGTCGGCCATTCTCTGTGTCCAGACCCCTGCACACACCTGCCCTCTAGGGCTCTGCAACGATCATCCACCCTTATCCCACCCCCTAGATACTTAAGAACTGCATAGGGGAAACCGAAGCATCCCCACACTATTCAGAGGAAACATTAAGAACAGGCCCACTTCATCACACCTTCTTGGCAACCAGGGCACACTGTTGACTCATATCCAGCTTCTGGTCCACTGTAACCCCTAGGTCCTTTTCTGCAGAACTGCTGCCGAGCCATTCGGTCCCTCGTCTGTAGTGGTGCAGGGGATTCTTCCGTCCTAAGTGCAGGACTCTGCACTCGTCCTTGTTGAACCTCATCAGATTTCTTTTGGCCCAAGCCTCTAATTTGTCTAGGTCCCTCTGTATCCTATCCCTACCCTCCAGCAACTCTACCTCTCCCCCCAGTTTAGTGTCATCTGCAAACTTGCATAGGAGCCTTTGTGTCCCTCTGATCATTCTGGCCCACCTCTGGTCTGGGAGCCCTGGGTAGACCTAGCCTTGGAGAAACGTCAGCCCTCATGTAATTTCCAGCTGGCCCAGGGAAAGCCCCTTCTAATTTGCTGCCTTTCTCCCCCCCCCCCGCCTCCTGGGGAAGAGCAGCCAATCAGAGCTCCTGCAAGAGCCAGGTAAGGCTCTCCTACCCCCTTGCCCCGGTGGAGGGAGCAGAAAGAGCCAGCTGCTCAAGGTGGCTCTGCTACCCCCTGCCCCCATCCTGGGGTGGAGCAGTACAGAGAATCACCCCTGGAGTGGGGGGCAGGAGCAGAAGTGAGGTGGGTGCTGGGGGCAGAAATAACTGCTGGGTGGGAGGCAGGTCTGGGGATGGGGGCACAGTTGGGGGCTCAGGAGAAGCTGGAAGCTCTGCACAATTCAGCAGCTGTGAGAACTGCGGCAGGGCCAGAGCCATCTCACTCGTGCATGAGGGAGGGTTGGCAGAGCTGTGACTGCCCCACACTCATGGCAGGGGACAGGGGGGACCCAGACAGCTCAAAGCACACATCATGATTGCGAGCCCTGGGCTGATCTCTTGGTTCTTTGGCATCTGACTCATGATTTTTGAGCTTTTGGGGCCTCTGGGGAATATGTACAGGGGATTGAGACATCATACCCACTGGGACCCATTGGCTTTCAGTGTCCACAGACACTGCCTCCCAGAGAATGATCTTCCCACCCCTTCTCCTCGGCGATGGCTTTCCCAGCAGAACCTCACCAGCCGGGAGAGCCAGGCTAAATCTGGGGTCAAGCTTTGGTTTTCCCAGCAGAACCTCACCAGCTGGGAGAGCCAGGCTAAATCTGGGGTCAAGCTTTCACTGACGCCAGCCCTCTGCAGTCCCCCAGCCTCTGGGCTCGCTGCCTGGGGGCAGGGCCATTAATTATTTCCTCGACAGATCCAGGTCATCCCTTAAATCTCTTCAGCTCTTTGACACTCTTCAAACAGAAATAGCCCCAAAGCACAAAGTGGGTTAATACCTTGAGGCCCAGCTCTGCTTGGCTCTGGAGCTGCTTCTCTTGAATGGGCAGAGTCCTTGGATCTATGCTCAGCTGGGCCTTGGCAGCACTGGGGATTGCCCCAGCTGCAGTCATGGATGGCTGCTGCTTGACACCAGGGTAAGCGCCGTCGGTGCAGAGAGTGACTTTGCATATCTGCATTAGGGGTTGCATGGGTACAGCCTCACCAGTGGCTGTAACTGGGGCAAATCCCCCCTTACTGGAAAGGTTTGGGGTCAGGGGATGGGTGTGGTTGGGGGGGCGGGGTCAGGGGATGGTGTGGTTGTCGGGAGGGGCTCCATGCAGTGCGTAACTGTAACTCGTGGGGCTGGGAGGGTGACTCGTGATTATGTGCAGTGCTCTTGGATCACTGTTATCCTCACTGCAGGAGACACACCAGCTTTTGCTTAGTGGCTGGCAACATTCAAGCACTGAAAGGGTCAACAGATGCCAGGGTCCAAATTCAGCCGTGGAGTTCATTTCCCTTGGAAATCGAGTGGGGCTGGAGCCGCTTGGGCCACACCCATGGGTCATGCTGATAATGCCTCTCACTGTGGCCTCTGGCCTCCCAGCAGCTGGAAATCCCCAGCCTGGTCCCTCCAGGAGATTTTGCTGCAGGGAGGGTGGAAAGGAGGAAGCAGAGGGATGGAAGGAATGGGCCCCATTCCCTGACAGTGTTTGCCGGCCGACTCCTTCCATCTCCGGAAGGGGTGTGAGGAATCAGAGGGGTTCAAAGAGGGGCAGCAGGAATGATCGGGGGGCTGGAGAGGCCGACAAGACTGGCCCTGCTGACCTTTGTGGGGAGGCAAAGGAGCAGGGATGTGATGGGGTACCGGCAAATGGAGAAAAAGTGTTTCACTTTCCCCCAGTGCAGGGAGATGAGGGGCCCTGTCACCCCACAACAGCTCAGGCCTGGACTCCCCTGAGTCACGTCAATGAAAGGGGCAAATTCAAAACTGACATAAGGAAACGCTTTTTCACACAACGCACAGCCAGCCTGTGGAACTCACTGCCACAGGACAGCAGGGAGGCCAACAATTTAGCAGGACTTAACCAAGGCTCAAACACTGACTTGAGTAACAAGAACATCCCGACTAACAGTACATATTAAAATAGACCAGCATTTGGGGAGGTCTGTAAACCACTCTGCACCTGGCCAGGGCCAGCCTGATTATTGGGGGTCAGGAGGAACCAAGCTAGCCCATTGCTGCCCCTTCCCAGCCTGCTGGAGACCAGAGGCTGGGCTAGGTGGGTCCTGGCTTGATCCAGGCTGGCCATCCTCATGAACTTGAGAGAAGAGAGCTAACAGGTCTTGCTGGCAGAGCCCCAGGGAACTGAGGGACAGGGGCTGGCCCCAGAGTGGGGAGGCACCCCTTGATTTCCCCAATGGGTCCAGTGCTGGGGGGGGCTGGGACATCCCAGGGGTGCAGTGCTGGGGGGGGCTAGGGTTCCCCCAAGAGGGGGTGCATTCTTGGGCAGGCAGTATTGGGGGGATGGGGATTCTCCCCATGCAGTGATGGGATCCCTGAAGGGGGTGCAGTGCCAGGGGGGCTGGAATCCCCAGAGGCTACAGTGCTGGGGGATTGGGATCCCCCAAGGGTGCAGTGCCAGGAGGGTGGGGATCCCCAGAGGGGGGTGCAGTGCCAGGGGGGCTGGAATACTGGGGGGTGCAGTGCTGGGGGGGAATCCAAGAGGGGGTGCAGTGCCAGGCGGGCTGGGATCCCCAGAGGGTACAGTGCTGGGGGATTGGGATCCACAGAGGGGGGTGCAGTGCCAGGACGGTGGGGATCACCCAGAGGGTACAGTGCTGGGGGATTGGGATCCCCCCGAGGGTGTAGTGCCGGGGGGGCGGGGATCCCCAGAGGGAGTGTAGTGCCGGGAAGCAATGGGGACCCCCAGGGGGGGTGTAGTGCCAGGAGGATGGGGATCCCGAGAGCGGGGTGCAGTGCCAGGAGGGCAGGATCCCAGAGAGGGTGTAGTGCCGGGGGGCTGGGATTTCCAGTGGATGCAGTGCCAGGTGGGTGGGGATCCCGAGAGGGGGGTGCAGTGCTGGGGGTTGGGGATCCCCAGGGGGCAATGGGGATCCCCCTGGGGTGCAGTGCCAGGGGGGCAGGTATCCCTGGGGGGGTGGGGTCCCCAGGGGGCGGTGGGGATGTGAGGATCCCTCTGGGGGTGCAGTGCCAGGGGGGCAGTGGGGTTCCCCCTGGGGGGTGCAGTGCCAGGGAGATGTGGTGATACCCCTGGGGGTGCAGTGTTGTGGGGCAGGGATCCCCAGGGGGCAGTGGGGATCCCCCTGGGGGGTGCAGTGTTGGGGGGGATGTGGACATCCCCCTGGGGGTGCAGTACTGGGGGCTGGGATCCCTGGGGGGGTGCAGTGCTGGGGCGGATGTGTGGATCCCCAAGGGGGTGCAGTACTGTGGGTGGGGATCCCCGGGGGGGTGCAGTGCCGTGGGGGTGGTGAGGATCCCCCTGGGGGAGCAGTGCCCGGGGGGGTGCAGTCCTGGGGAGGGGTGGATGGGGGATCCCCTCTGGGAGGGTGCAGTACCGGGGTGGGGATGGGGGGATCCCCCTGGGGGGGTGCAGTGCCACGGGCGGATGTGGGGATTCCCCCGGGGGGGTGCAGGGCCGGGGAGGGGATGGGGGGATCCCTCTCGGGGGGGTGCAGTGCCACGGGCGGATGGGGGGATCCCCCGGGGGGGGTGCAGGGCCGGAGAGGGGATGGGGGATCCCCCCGGGGGGCTGCAGGGCCGGAGAGGGGATGGGGGATCCCCCCCGGGGGGTTGCATTGCCACGGGCGGATGTGGGGATCCCCCGGGGGGGTGCAGGGCCGGGGAGGGGATGGGGGGATCCCTCCCGGGGGGTTGCAGGGCCGCGGAGGGGATGGGGGGATCCCTCCCGGGGGGGTGCAGGGCCGGAGAGGGGATGGGGGATCCCCCCCGGGGGGTTGCATTGCCACGGGCGGATGTGGGGATCCCCCGAGGGGGTGCAGGGCCGGGGAGGGGATGGGGGATCCCTCTCGGGGGGGTGCAGTGCCACGGGCGGATGGGGGGATCCCCCGGGGGGGTGCAGGGCCGGGGAGGGGATGGGGGATCCCCCGGGGGGGTGCAGGGCCGGGGAGGGGATGGGGGATCCCTCTCGGGGGGGTGCAGTGCCACGGGCGGATGTGGGGATCCCCCGGGGGGGTGCAGGGCCGGGGAGGGGATGGGGGGATCCCCCGGGGGGGTGCAGGGCCGCGGAGGGGATGGGGGGATCCCCCGGGGGGGGTGCAGGGCCGGGGAGGGGATGGGGGGATCCCCCGGGGGGGGTGCAGGGCCGCGGAGGGGATGGGGGGATCCCCCCCGGGGGGTTGCATTGCCACGGGCGGATGTGGGGATCCCCCAGGGGGGTTGCAGGGCCGGGGAGGGGATGGGGGGATCCCCCGGGGGGGTGCAGGGCCGGGGAGGGGATGGGGGGATCCCCCGGGGGGGTGCAGGGCCGGGGAGGGGATGGGGGATCCCTCTCGGGGGGGTGCAGTGCCACGGGCGGATGGGGGGATCCCCCGGGGGGGTGCAGGGCCGGGGAGGGGATGGGGGGATCCCCCGGGGGGGTGCAGGGCCGGGGAGGGGATGGGGGGATCCCTCTCGGGGGGGTGCAGTGCCACGGGCGGATGTGGGGATCCCCCGGGGGGGTGCAGGGCCGGGGAGGGGATGGGGGGATCCCCCGGGGGGGTGCAGGGCCGCGGAGGGGATGGGGGATCCCTCTCGGGGGGGTGCAGTGCCACGGGCGGATGGGGGGATCCCCCGGGGGGTTGCAGGGCCGCGGAGGGGATGGGGGATCCCCCGGGGGTGTGCAGGGCCGGGGAGGGGATGGGGGATCCCTCTCGGGGGGGTGCAGTGCCACGGGCGGATGGGGGGATCCCCCGGGGGGTTGCAGGGCCGCGGAGGGGATGTGGGGATCCCCCGGGGGGGTGCAGGGCCGGGGAGGGGATGGGGGGATCCCCGGGGGGGTGCAGGGCCGCGGAGGGGATGGGGGGATCCCCCGGGGGGGTGCAGGGCCGCGGAGGGGATGGGGGGATCCCCGGGGGGGTGCAGGGCCGCGGAGGGGATGGGGGGATCCCCCGGGGGGGTGCAGGGCCGCGGAGGGGATGGGGGGATCCCCCGGGGGGGGTGCAGGGCCGGGGGCCGGACCCCGGCCCGGCGGTGACTCTCTCTCTCCCCGCCCCGGCCAGCGCTGCGCTGTGCGGGCTCTAGGTCCCGCGGCCCCGCCGCCCCCGCGCCGCCCCCCGCCCGCACGGACCATGCCGCTGCCGCCCGCCGCCGGCCAACATGAGTCTCCGGAGCCGCCGCCGCCCGAGCAGCCGCCGCCTGCGCGCCCGCCCCGCGCCCTGGACGCGGAGCCGGGGGAGCCCGCGGGCCGCGCCCGGGACGAGCCGCCCTATGCCAGCATCGAGCCCCCGGCCCCCCGCGCCGAGCCGCCGCCGCCGGCCCGCATGGAGGGAGCCGCCGCCGCCAGCGCCATCGTGGTGCGCATCGGGATCCCCGACCTGCAGCAGACGGTGAGTGGGGCCGGGCGGGACCGGCGCGGGATCCGGAGCGGGGCGGAGCGGGACCGGCCGGCGCCCCGGGACCCGCCGGCCCAAGTTCCCCGCCAAGGGGCTGTGACAGCTGCCGCTTAACCCCCGCGCTGCCGGAGCCCCGCGGCAGGTCCCGGCTGAACGCGGCGCCTGCTGCCTGGCTAAACTTTAAACCAACGGCAGCTGCTGGGGAGAGCTGGGCGGGGGAGAGGAGAGGAGAGGAGAGGAGAGGGTCCCAGACCAGACCAGACCCGACCCTTCCAGCGGGAGTCCCGCTGGGGCCCAGCTGCCCCCGGCTGGCTGCGGGGCACGGGGACCCCTCTCCCGGCTGGGTGTGCGCCTGCCACTGGAACCGGTGCAGCCCCAACCGGTGGTGGGACCAGAGGAGCGGGTATGACAAACTCCATCATGCCCTGTCTCATCCATCCCCCCAGCCTGGCTCCTCAGGGCTGGCCTGGAGTGTGCCCCAGTCCCTGGGAACCAGGGACTCATCCCTGGACTCTGACTCGCTCACCTCCCTGCCTTCCCCCCCCCCCCCCAAGTGCTGCCAGCAGAGAGAGCTGCTGAGTCTGAAAAACCAGAAGCAAATTCCCAGCTAATCAGGGCCCCTTGCGGCTGCTAAGCACAGGGCCAGTCCCAGCTGGGGACCTGAAGGAGCTGGCATCCCCTCAGTGCCCCTGTGCAGTGTGCCTGATGGTGAGGGTTGCTTCTCCCTCTTATTCTGCCCCAGCCACCTGGCTCCAGGCTGGGGCTCTCGCTTGCCTCTGCATCCGCCTGGCACGATGCAGTGATCTTGCAGAATGGGCGGCAGTGCTGGGACAGGCAGTGCTGCGGATGGGAGAGGCACTGGGGGCAGGCTGGCTGGCTGCACAGAGCTGCTCAGGAGGAAGAAACTGCCTGGGATTGCAGCCTGCTGCACATCAGGACATGGCTCCTAAGTCAATGCAGCGTCCTTCTGCCTCAGAGCACAGGCAGGGCTGCCTGAAGCCTGTGCTGACAGCAGAAGGGATGGAGCCAGGAGAGGAGCTGAGTTACTGAAGCACAGATTGAAACAAGTTACTGCTGGTCTGGTACCTCACCGTGCATGATAAAGAGGGATTCTGCTGAGATAGGGCTTGGTGACTGGAGAGCTACAGCGGGTGTTAGTGCAGGGCAAGGGATATCATGAAGGGGTGTGATACCCCATGCCCTGCTCTAACACCTGCTGTATCACACCCCCTCACTGATACACACAGCGGGTGTTAGAGCAGGGCACGGGGTATCACACCCCTTCACTGATACAGCGGATGTTAGAGCAGGGCATGGTCTATCAATGAGGGGGTGTGATACAGCTGGGTGTTAGAGCAGGGCACAGTGTATCTATCAGTGAGGGGGTGTGATACAGCTGGGTGTTAGAGCAGGGTGCGGTGTATCTATCAGTGAAGGGGCGTGATACAGCTGGGTGTTAGAGCAGGGCGCGGTGTATCTATCAGTGAAGGGGTGTGATACAGCGGGTGTTAAAGCAGGGCATGGTGTATCAGTGAGGAGGTGTGATACAGCTGGGTGTTAGAGCAGGGCACAGTGTATCACACCCTCTCACTGATACAACGTTCTCTGCTCTATCAGTGATGGAGTGTGATATGCTGTCCTCTGCTCTTAACACCTGCTGTATCGGTGAGGGGTGTGTGGTACACTGTAGTGTGCCCTGCTATAATGCTCAGATGTACCTGTGAGGGGGTGTGATAGAGCTGGGTGTTGTAGCAGGGCATGGTGTGTCACTGAGGGCAGGTGTTAGAGCTCGTTGAGGGGTGTCAACGAGGGTGGGCGATGGAGCCGGGCCCAGGGCGCCGGCGGGCGATGGAGCCTGGAGTCAGTTGAATGCGGGTGTTGGAGCAAGGCATGGTGTATTGATGAGTCTAGTTAGAGTGGGAGCTATATTGCTGGTGGTTGCTGGGTGTTGCCTGGCAGTGAGGGTGTGTCTACACTGCAGGAAAACAGCCATGGCTGGCCCATGTCAGCTGATCCGGGCTTGCCGGGCTCTAAACTTGCTGTGTCGGCATTCGGACTCTGGGACCCCTTGAGTGGGAGGGCCCCAGAGCCTGGGCTCCAGCCTGAGCCCGGATGTCTACACTGCAGGTTTAGCGCCCCGCACCCTGAGCCCCGTGAGCCTGCCAGCTGCCGTGGGCCAGCCACGGGTGTTGTCGCAATGTGAACATGCCCTGCGTGGCCTCCTGCAGGCTGTGCTCCGGCAGCCAGCAGTGCGGGCTCGGGGATGAGGGTCTGAAGAACGCGGCGCTCTCAGCTCTGCGGAACCGCTGGAAGGAGCTGCGGGGGCAAAGCAGGGAGGCTGCACTGCCTTTGCGGTCGAAGAATGGCCGGTGCGTTTTCATGAGAACTGACCTTGTGCTGCGGGAGAGGCCTCAGCACATGCTTGCTGGTGCTGAGCAGCTCCTGCCAGAGCCTCTGCTGGGGTTCTGAGCCAGGCCTTTTTGGACTGCTCTCCTTCCCTCCCTGGCCAGAGGTGCAGAGTGCTTTGGTGCTCCCGCCCCTCCCTCTCACCAGCCTGTGTGTCGGCGTGTCCATGCTAACCCCTCTGCCTTCCCCAGACTGATCCCTAGGGCCACAGCCCCACTCGCCCGCCAGCCTGTGTCCCGGGCCTGCTGCATCACACGACGCCGCCAGCAGTGCTCCGGTGGCATTGTCAGTACGGTGGAGTCACACTTGGCATCATCGTCAGGATGCGGTGAGCCCATCTCTCATTAGCTGTTCCCCTTCCCTGGTGCTCTCTCCTCTTGTGGACACCCAGTCGGCTTCCTGCTGCCCTCCAGGGCCCTGACCCAGCCCTGCAAGGGGACAATCCCAGAAATGGATTGGAGCAGCCTGCCAGGCCATCCAGTCCCTCTCCGGAGTGGGGTAGTCACTACCTTGCCCGAACTGGCTCCCCTCATCAGCCCCAGGGCAGATGGTGGGTCAGGAGGCCTGGTGGGAGAACTGGGTACTGCTCTGGCCCCATCACCAGAGAACATGTGCATCTCTACAGGCCCAAGCAAGGAGACATCACTTTCCCTAAGGTGAATCTGTGCTCACAGGAAGGGAGCAGAGAGGAAATGCAGCACTGCAGAGAGCCCACAGCTCCGCCAAGGAACGGGTGGTGCACGTGTGCATGGGGCCCATAGGGCTGTTCCACCACCGGCCCGGGGGGTGGGGGCAGCTTAGCTTAGCGGGCCCAGGAGGCAGGCTGGTGACATTCCCGCTGGGAAGGTGGTGCATTTAACACGCAGGCAGGAATGTGGAGCTGTGGCAGAGGGGGTGTGTCGGGCATGGGCTGCTGCGCACTGATAAGAGCAGAGAGGTGCTTGCATTCCACCAGGCAAGGCATGCTCACACCACATGCCTGGTTAATGTTTAGAGGAATTCTCTGCAGTCTCGGCTCTGGCTCAGGGCACAGGCACCTGGCAATTTTACAGCCAAAGCTGGGAAGCTCCCAGCGTGGTCACGCACACAGCGCCAGGCGGATAACAACTCTGGATAACAGAGAGCACAAAGACTCTGCACCCGCCAACTCCAGAGCTGTCGCTCAGTGGGGTGGTGAGCGTGAGACAATGTAGTGCTGAATAGGCTGGACTGCTGCCTATTCTGTGTCACCCACTGTTAGCCTGAGCGATGCCTCGCCCCTGGGGAAGCACAGCAGTGGGGTCTGCTAGGGCAGATGCTGCTTCTCCTCTGGGATAGGGAAAGAGCTCTGAAATACTGCCCCATAGCACCCCCACGTTATCGCGATGTCCAGCGTTCTCACAGGCAGGGGAATGGACTCTAGCTCCCCCTACAGAGCTCTCTCCAGCACGGCCGCGTTAGCTCAGCCCTGCCTGGCGCGTTACCCCGTACTGCCCCCATACAGAATTTCCATCAGATGTCCCCATTCCTGAGAGATGGGATGGATTTCTGCTGATTTCTTTATTCTTTGTGAAATTTGTCCCAGCCCCTTCTAAGCCAAGCCACAGGGGTTTTTCTTTTTCTGTCACGCAGCTTGGGGGCCTCTTCCTGCAACCAGGAGCTACTAAATCAGCTGGACCTGTTTCAGTGGGCCTGCCACCCTCCCCCGAGGATGGGGCAGGGGATTGCCGAGGGGTCTAAGGCACTAGCGCCAGGGATTTCAAAGCTGAGCTCTATGGCTCCATCCCCTGTGTGAGCAGATCCAGGCAGGGAATGTCCCTGATGGACAGTCCCATGTGGGAGGAGCCCCTCTGTGGCTCTTCTTAGCAAAGGCCCATGGAGAGGTAGCAGCTCTGCTCTCAGTTGCGCAAGGAGACACGTCTTCCCATGTTATCCCGTAGTCCCATTATCTTCCAGAGCTGTATTTAGGCGTTACTGTTTCGGGTGTGTGTGGCAACAGCTCTGCCGCTCCCAGCAGAGATCGGGGCCCATTGTGGCGGGCACTGTACAGACCCAGAGTGAGAGGCAGCCCCTCTCTGGACTTCCATCAACCCTGAGAATTAACCCTTTAGGGCCTGGGAAGTGGGATATTACAGGCATCACGTGGTTGTGGCTGAACTGGAGCCATCGGGACCCAGGTGGCGTAAAAAAGGTTTTGTCCTGTCTCTATAGCTGGCTCCTAACTCAGAGCCTGGCCTCCCACAGGGCAAAACTTCCTGTCTGGGTTCCCTGCACATTAGGGTGACCATATGTCCTGCTTTGGCTGGGACAGACTCTTTTTTAAGCCCTGTCCCGGCCATCCCTACTTTTTTGGCAAAAAGCGCTCCAAGGGATAAGTGTTGCCTGCTCTCCTAGGACCTGAACACCCAGAGGTGAAGATTCAGTTGCAGTCTAAGCAGATGGGGGCCATGGGTGGGGAGAGCTGAGGAATCATGAAGCTGAATTGGCCATTTTTTGTTCTGTTTTTATAAGTAGGTGAAGTCTAGCCTGGCTCCCCACTCCTGGCCCGGCTCCCCCCCTTAGCTCCTTGGGCCCAGCTCCCCCCCACCTCGGGCGCTCGAGCCCGGCTCTGTCCTTGGGTCAGCCTCAGCTGGCTGCTTTATTGTGGACATCCTGTCAAGAAGGTATTGAGGTGCTTGAGCCTGACAGGCTGGTTTTGGGAGTGTTCCATGCTTAAGGGTGGTTGGGGCCTGGCGTTGGTGGGGCTGGTTGGGGGTGACATGGCTGGGCCTCCTGAGGCTGGGGCTGGCCTACGTGGGCCTGGCTGGGGCTGACCTACGTGGGCCTGGCTGGGACTGGTGCAGTTGGGGCTGGCCTGGCTGGGGCTGGCTGAGGCTGGGCTCCCAACCATCTCTGTTGCTGGATGAGGAGCCGTTTGGTGGAGTTCGGGTTCTCGCCATGTTGGGAATCTCCTGGTGGAGGCTGGGCATTGTCCTCAGGCCCTGTCTCCTCCCTGCTATGGGTCAAGCCCAGGCTCTGTCCTTGGCTTCAATGACTCTTCAGGCCAAGGTGCCTGCTCTGAGCTGTGGCGGTGGATCGAGGCAGGCAGGGCAGTGAGGAGGCTGGGTCCGGACTGCACTCTGCCTGTATCAGAGCTGGGAAGGGAGGGCGCAGCCCCTCACCCTGGGCCTTACTCCCTCCTGCCCAGGGCTCGATTCTGCCTGAGCACAGTGGACACTCCCATAGGAGCAGGGGACTGGGCACAGGGGTGAGCGACATGCCTGAGGAAACTCTGGCCTGAGTCTCTCCCCATCTCCCACAGCTCCTTGTCCCTCAACCTCGCATTCCCCATCTGCCAGCCAGGGTGCTAGGGGCCGAATTTGTGGATATTTAAATGCTCAGGTGGAAGGTGTTACAGAGCCTGGGGAGGGTTCCAGTGAGCCTGCCCTCCCCTTTCCACTCTTCCCTCACTCTCCCCTTCCCCAGCGATGATTTCCGGCCCTTCCCCGGGGACAATTCCTGCCTGGATCCATCTTCCTGTCAGGGAGCGATGGGCCCCTGGCCCTTCCCCAGGGGATGATTCCTGCCTGGATCCATCCCCCTGTCAGGGAGCAACGGGCCCTGGCCCTTCCCTGAGGGCAATTCCCAGCAGGATACATCCCCCTATCAGGGAGATACAGGGCCATGGCCCTTCCCTTGGGGGTGATTCCTGCTTGGATTCGTCCTCCTGTCACGGAGCAATGGGCCCCGGCCCTTTTCCGGGGGATGATTCCTGCACGGATCCATCCCCCTGTCAGGGAGCGCCGGCCGCCGGCCATTCCCTGGGGGCAATTCCCACCTGGATCCATCTCCCTGTCAGGGAGTGACAGGCCCCAGCCCTTGCCCCAGGGGCAACTCTCAGCTGGATTCGTCCCACTGTCAGGGAATGACGGGCCCCCAGCCCTTCCCCTGGGGGTGATTCCTGGCTGGATCCGTCCTCCTGTCAAGGAGCGACAGTCCCCTGGCCCTTTTCCGGGGGACGATTCCTGCATGGATCCATCCCTCTGTCAGGGAGCGTCAGCCGCCGGCCATTCCCTGGGGGCAATTCCCAGCTGCATCCATCTCCCTGTCAGGGAGTGACAGGCCCCAGCGGCAACTCTCAGCTGGATCTGTCCCACTGTCAGGGAATGACGGGCCCCCAGCCCTTCCCCGGGGGCGATTCCTGGCTGGATCCGTCCCTTTGTCAGGAAGCGACAGGCCCCAAGCCCTTTCCCGGGGGACAATTCCCGCCAGGATCCATCCCCCTGTGAGGGAGTGACAGCCACTGGCCCTTCCCTGGGGGCAATTCCCGGCTGGATCCATCCCCCAGTCAGGGAGTGACAGGCCCCCAACTCTTCCCCTGGGGGCGATTCCTGGATGGATCCATCCCCCTGTCAGGGAGCAACAGGCCCCTGGCCCTTCTCTGGGGGTGCTTCTGGCTGGATCCATCCCTGCTGTCAGGGAGTGACGGGGCCCCGGCCCTTCCCCCAGGGATGATTCCCAGATCCAGCTGTCAGGGAGTGACAGGCCCCAGAATTTCCCATGGGGGCGATTTGTGGCCGTATGTGTCTCACAGGCTGGTTTTCCCTGATATTCTAAGTTTCACTTCCTGTCCCTTTTGGATCCTCCTTTCCCCCTCGGGCTCTGTCCCAGTAGAGACTCACCCGCCCTTAGCCAGCTGTTCAGTGTTTCCCCACATCTCCTTCCCTCCATCCCAGAGGGTCCTGTTGTGTGTCCCTGCACTCCCTCCATAGTCAGCATCACTCTAGTCCTGTGGGGCTCAGCGCTGAGCTCTGCACCTCTGGGGTGGGAGAATCCAGCCTGAGCAGTAGCTGGCAGTAAGAGCCATCCTTCCCCTCTTCTCTTTGCCTAGCAGCTGGCCTGTCAGGCTGGCAAGGCTGAGCATGCAGGCCCCCAGGTGGTCTGGGGTGCTGGGCAGGGAGCCCTTTTTCAGCTGTGTTCCTGGGGCTTCCCAAAACTATTCCTGCTCCTTTTCCCTTGGAGTGAGGGTTCCAGCATGGATCAGGCCTTTCGTCTTCCAGTGTTAGGAACAAGCAGCAGAGTGGCATTGTTCTCCAAACATGCATGTGCCCTGGCACCCAGTGCTGCAGGGGCCTTGCCTTCTCTCCACTCCCAGGGCCTCTGCTGTCTCTGGGCGCCCTACCTGCCACCCCGGAGGCTCCTCTCCCCCGTGAGACTCCCAGCCCATGAACAGTGCATTCTGATCACAAGCAGGTAATTTCCACACTTGTTAGCTTTCACGATGGGAATCTCAATAAGTCCCTCTGCAACTTGCCTGGCAGATTTGTAACTGCTCCTTTGCCCGGCTTTGCTGGTGACTGCTCCCCCTGGCTGCCCTCTCAGTGCCTGATGCACTTCTGGGGAGAAGCTGAGGTTTGAATCTCCAGGCTGAGACATTCGTGGCCAGCTCTGGCTCATACCTCCCCTCCCCTCCTCCCGGCTCTGCCCCAACAGTGCCGTCCCTGGGCTGCACGGGGGGCTTCAGCCTCCAGCACTGGCCTGGAACGTGTAGGGTCAGGGTGTGTGTTGCCTTTTTTCTCTGGGCCCTTCCCAGGGAGGGTTGGTGAGGACCCTCCCTCTGAGTCCGCTCTCAGAGGATGCAGTGAGTTCAGTCCTGGGGTCCCTGGCTGGGCACGGCACAAGCTGCATGTGGGATTAGTGCCACTAGTGAGTCAGGAGGGGTTTCTGTGCATTGGGTCAGACTCAGCAGCTGTTCTGCCAGCCCCTGGTTAAGGGGGAGGGCCTTTAGCTCTGGGCAGGCGTAGACCTGCTGGCTCTATACTCTGCCAGCCCTGTGGCACAGGCAGGACTGATGGAGTGTACTGGAAGGGAAACTGGCCCATTTGCAGGTTGCAACCCTGCTAAGCTGCAGCTTGTGTAGTGGCCTTAGGAATGAGGGGAAGGAGCAATGTGGTCAGTGTAAGCTCAAAATGTGAACAGTAAACAGGGCATTGTCATCATGTGGGCCTGTCTCCAGTAGGGTCCTGCAGGGATCGGTTCTTGGCTCTATGCTATTTAACATCTTCATCAATGACCTGGAAGCAAACATAAAGTTATCACTGATAAAGTTTTCAGATGACCCAGAAATTGGTGGCGTGGTAAATAATGAAGAGGACCCGTGACTGATACAGAGTGATCTGGATCTCCTGTAAACTGGGTGCAAGCAAACAATATGCATTTGAATATGGCTAAACGGAAACATAAACATCTGGGAACAAAGAATTTAGGCTTTACTTCAGGATGGGCGGCTCTATCCTGGGAAACAGTGACCCTGAAAAAGCTTTGGGTGTTGAGGTGGATAATCCGCTCAATATGAGCTCCCGGTGTGACAAAAGGGCTAATGTGATCCAGGGATTCATAAACAAGGGAATCTCAAGTTGGAGCAGAGAGGTTATTTTGCCTCTATCTGGAACTGGTGTGAACTGCTGGAATCCTATGTCCAGTTCTGGTGCTCACAATTCAAGAAGGATACTGATAAATTGGAGAGGGGTCAGAGAAGAGCCATGAGAATGATTAAAGGGAGAAAAATCTCATAGAGATAGACTCAAGGAGCTCAATCTATTTAGCTTACCAAAGAGAAGGCTAAGGGGTGACTTTATTACAATCTATGAGTACTACAGGGGGAACAAATATTTAAAATGGGCTCTTCAATCTAGCAGAGGAAGGTCTAACAGGTTCCAGTGGCTGGAAGTTGAAGCTAGACAAATTCAGACTGGAAATAAGGTATTAATGGTGACAGTAATTAACCATTGGAACAATTTACCAAGGGTTGGGATGGATTCTCTATCACTGACCATTTTTAAACCAAGATTGGATTTTTGTCTAAAAGCTTTGCTCTAGGAATTATTGTGGGGAAGGTCTCCGGCCCATGCTATACAGGAGGCCAGACTAGGTGATCACAATGGCCCCTTCTGGCCTTGGAATCTATGAATAAAGGGGAA
Organism: Dermochelys coriacea; assembly: GCF_009764565.3. Classification (NCBI taxonomy): domain Eukaryota; kingdom Metazoa; phylum Chordata; order Testudines; family Dermochelyidae; genus Dermochelys; species Dermochelys coriacea. The sequence continues at coordinate 353,840,288 of NC_050068.2, read as the reverse complement.
ACTGAGGCAAGTGCACCTATCATGCCACAGGAGAGCACCCCAAGGTGAGTGTTGTCTTTCACAGGAGTCCTGTTGGCAGGGCCAACAATGCCTCCCTCTCTCCCAGACAGATTTCGGGGGGAGTCCTTGGGTCTGCACAGGGGATGCAGTCTCTCAAGCATCTGTGCAATGGCAGAGGCTCTGGGTCCTCCATTGTCCCATCAAGGAGTTGAATTCCCTTCTGAATGGCAGTGAGCGGAGGAGAAGGTGCACTCAGAATGGAGCAGGGCAAGAACCTGATTCTCCTTCCAGCTTGGCCCATGGAGAGTGCAAATGTAAGAAGAGAGTGCTGGGAGCGGGGGCTGGGCACTAGGAAGACTATATGGCTCAGCTTTATCCGGAGGGGGCAGGAGTGGACAAGGGAAAGGGATACAAATAATGAATGGAAAGAGAAGATAGACTGGAGGCTGCCGCCTCCCTGTGGGGACCAAAGCTTGAGGTCTTCAGCCATGGGCACTGGGGCTCACACTTTGGCTTCAGCCCCAAACCCCAGCAAGTCTAACACCAGCTCTGGCGATCCCATTAAAATGGGGTTGTGACCCACTTTGGGGTCCCAACCCGCAGTCGGAGAACTGCTGCTTTAGACCAAGCACCGTGTGCATAAATGCTTAATTCTGAGACTGATCAGCCAGGATCTGGCACAAAGCTACGTAAATCAGAGAGCAAATTGGTTACATGGTGTGACAGATTAGAAACCATCTGTTCAGGACTTACCTATTCTATCACTTGAAATCATCAACAGAGCAGAGAGCCTAAGGAAGGAGGGGGTTACTCAGCATGCCAGCTAGGTTTCTAAGCCCAGGTTTATGGGAGACTCTGAGCCAAAGAGCAGGTAGGAGGGCCAGCCAGGGACAATTAACACAGACGAGGGGAAGCAGGCTGGATCAAGAACAGACAGTCCTCTTAGTGGGAAGATGCTAAATTGGGATGAAAGACAAAAAGCAGTTTGTGGGGGCAACACTGAACTGTGGACAAGCTGCTTTTGGTACTGCTGCTTCAGTGCATACAAGTCCACGTTTCTCAGGAGCTGCAGGGAACCTGGGATCCAGAACTGTCCATTGCAGCAGACACTGTTGGCAATGACTCTGGACCTTGCAGGAGGAAGGAGCAGGAGGTGGCCACAGCTCCCCTCAGTCACCCCTTGCGTTTCAGAAATGTTCAGGATCTGTAACTGAGCTGACTCTGGGGATGCACTCTTAGGGTCTAAGAGCTGGACACTGGTGCAAAGGGTCCCAGGACTATTGGGAGCAACAATGGGTGCTCTAGAAATGCGACTGTCATATTTGCTGATTTCTTGTCTGTAGCTTCAGTGTTCTGGGCCTCTTAGGATCAGCTCAAGGAGTCTCGGGCCAATGAACAGGGTGTGAGCCAGGCTGTTTCGGTGTGAGAAGGAATTGCTAATTCCAGTCCTGATGAACCATGTTTGAATGCAGTCTATGCTGTTTCATAGTGCTTGGGAATTTCATTCAGGCCTTTCCTGCAGAGGCGATTAAGCTTTTGATCTTTTTCAGAGATTCCAAGGCTAGAGGTACAATTGTGATCTGACCTTCTGTATGTAGCACAGATTATAGAATTTTTCCACAATAATTCCTAAACCCGAGCTTTTAGAAAAACATCCAGTCTGGATTTAAAAATTGTCAATGGTGGAGAAACCACCATGACCCTTGGTAAATTGTTCCAATGGTTAATAATTGTCACTGTTAAAAATGTACCCCTTATTTCCAGTCTGAATTTATCTATCTTCAACTTCCAGCCATTTGATTGGGTTAGATCTTTCTCTGCTACACTGAAGAACCTGTTATCAAATATTTGTTCCCCATGTATATACTTTCCAGACTATGATCAGATTACCTCTTAATCTTCTCTTTGTTAAACTAAATAGATTGAGCTCCTTGAGTCCATCACTATGGGCATGTCTACATTGCAGCTGGGAGCCAGCCCCTAGCCTGCTAAAAACAGCAATGTGGACATGGGTGCTTAGGTTGTGGCTTGGATTTGCCAGGGCCGGGGAGGCTTGACTATAAGTATTAGGGAGGGAGTGACTCTATAGCCTGGTGGTTCAGGTGTCTACCTGGTAGATGGCAGAGCAGGGTCCAGTCCTCCTGCTCCAATCCCTCCTCAATTATTTATCCAAACTGGAGCAACTTCAATAGGAGAGAGTGAGGGAGTCCCATATCAGAGTATCCCCAGTGCTTAGAGCACTCTCCAGAGAGGTGTGAGACAACTGTACAAATTCTTTCTCCCCATCAAGCAGAGGGAGGAGAACCTGGGTCTCCCAGGTCCCGGCTGAGTGCTCTAGCCAATGGGTAGTCACCACCACCACCTCCTTCTCTTGCTCTGGCCGTTTCGCGTGGAGCTGGGTGTCTGTCTACGTCATTCTTACAAGAAGTGGCTTAGGTGCCCTGGCTGCATGTCACCCTCTATCACAGCCAAATGCACGTGCAACACACTGCATCCCCTCCTCGCACGTCACCATACATGCATGCACACACACACACTGTGCATCCCTCCTTGCACATCACCCTCCATCGCAGACACACGCACGTGCACACACACTCCTGCATCCCCTCCTTGCACGTTACCCTCCATTGCAGCCATGTGTGTGTGGAGCGGGGTTCCTGTTCATGAATCGCTAGTAGAGATAGGCGCCTCCCTGCAGCCTGGATCTAGGTGCCTGTATCCCTGAGTGGGAGGAGCTTAAAACATGCTTTTCATTGCCATCTCTCACTGGCTATCTTAGGCAGCTACCTGTCTAATGTGTCGGCTTTTGTGAGTCACACTCTATGGTACCTATCTCTCCCCATGCTTTGTATAGGGACACTAGCACCTAGCAGGCTTTGCAAACTGCAGCCCGTTCCTGTGATTTTTTTAGGTGCCTAGAAATGAATCATTGAAATGCTCAGCATCATAATGCCTAAGTACCCTCTCTCACCAGGTCTCACCAGATCTTTGCAAGCAGAGCTCTCAAGTCTTGGAGAGCAAAGCTCCTTCTTTTAATGTCTTTTCCTTTTAACGTTGTTCCCTGTCATGTGTCTTTATTCAAAAAAATAAAAAGGGGAGAGAGAGAGAATCTAGGAAATTTCACACAATGCACATTTCTGCATCATTAAAGCTTCCCAGTTAAGCACTCAAATGCCAAAGTTAAGGTTTCCTGTTGAGCCTTCCTGTAACCCTGCCCCCTCTTGAGCATTTGTGACTCAACACGGTGTTTAATTACACAGTCACGTACAGTTTTTCAAACAGTACATAGCGTATCGTGCAGTTTTTTTCCTACAGCCTTAGAAACATTCTTGTACCATCTTGAAGTGCTGTGCACAGCTCTGTGTATGAGACATACTAGAAATTAGGAGACCATGGTGATGAGAGCAGCTTAAATGTCTAGCTATACTGAGCCTATGGATATAGTGTATATGAAGAGGTTTCAGAGTAGCAGCTGGGTTAGTCTGTATTCACAAAAAGAACTGGAGGACTTGTGGCACTTTAGAGACTAACACATTTATTGAAGTGAACTGTAGCTCACAAAAGCTTATGCTCAAATAAATTTGTTAGTCTCTAAGGTGCCACAAGTACTCCTTTTCTTTTAGCTTATATGAAGAGGACGTAGGAAATTATACTTACAATTTATTACAGGTTAAATGTCCGGCAGAGAGTAAGAGTGAGAATGTGCTGGTATACACAGCCCACTTAAATTCACAGCCAAGTTAGCTCTGCAGTTAACTTCTTCATTCCCAGTATTGCACCTTTGAAAACTCTGATCTTGGTTGAAAAGAGAGTATCTACCAGATTGGTGCCGACAAAAGCCTTGGCCAGTAATGATCTATTGGAGGATCCCTGCACCTGCATAGAACTCACTACAGGCCTAATTGGTAAAAATGCAGACAGTAGAGAGAGAAAGACTTACCACATAAACAGTGAGACAAGGTGGGTGAGAAAATATATTTTATTGGACAAATTTCTGTTGTTGAAAGAGACAAGCTTTTGAGACTTGAGGAGAAGCTCTGGGGAATCTCGAAAGTTTGTCTCTTTCACCAGCAGAAGTTGGTCCAGTAACTTTCGAGCTCCACAGAGCTCTGCTTTGGTCTCCTCTCTGTGGAACTTAAAAGCTTGTCTTTTTCACTTACAGAATCTGGTCCAATAAAAGTTTGTACTTCACCCACCTTGTCTCTCTCTTAGTCTGGGACCAATATGGCTTCAACAACACTGCAAACATAAACTTGTGTAATCATAAAGACACATGGTACTATTTAATGGCAAGGAATTGCATTTTTCTCGGTATGAAAAGATATTAGATGCTGATTGTGATGGGATCCCAGGAGTGCGACTTGGAACTGTGGGACCACTGTGCCCCCTTAACTCTCCAGCCTGAGCCGTCTCACACAATTGTATGCCAGTGACAAGCAGTAAAACCCCTCCAGGTGCTATTATCGCTCAGCCATCAGCATGTGGAGACCCACACCCAACTAAATTGCATGAATGCTCCCTGAGCCACTTTGAATTATACAGAGAGAAGCACCAGCCAATTGCCCCATCCCCCAGCCTTGCACCCCAGAAATATATTGTTTTACACTGCTCAAGACTCGCTTGGACAGTGCAAGCTCATTAATTAGTTTGCCATTTCAGCAAAGGAAAGTGGACATGCACCAGCCTTTGTCATCTGAGGTGAGATTCCCCAAGCACTTCAACCAAAACCACACTGTTTTAGGTCAAATATAAAACAGATTTATTAACTACAAAAAGATAGATTTTAAATAATTGTAAGTAGTAGGCATAGAAATCAAAGTTGGTTACATAAGAAACAAAATAAATTTGCAGTCTAAATTCTACAAACTAAGCAAGATTTGAATCAAGCAGTCTCTCACCCTACTAGATGTTAAAGGCAGCACACAGTTCTCAGTGCACAGGCTGGATTCCCTTCCCAGTCTGGGATCAATCTCCCTAGGTCAAAGTCTTTGTCTTCCAGACATACTTCCAGGTGTTGAGATGTGGGGGCGGGGAAGAGAGGTCCTGTGATGATGTCACTATCCTCTTTTAGATTTTCTTCCAGCTGCTAGAAAGATCCTTTCTGTGACATGGGGGTCAGGCAGTGTCCCCATTACGTACGTGCCCTGTCTTAAGGAGCCTCTGAGAGAGTGGATTTTTCTTGATGGGCCATCAATGCATGTCTAGCCTGTGATGGTTGCCCCTTTGTCCTTACTGAAAGGCCAGCACTAGGCCTCTCCCAACCTCACAACATAGTCCAGTAACACATCTAGCAACACTTTATAATGTCACATACAATGATCCTACATATAATTCAACAGGATATTACAGTTCAATAGACCAAAACTTTTAAAATGATACCTCACAAGGCATGCATTGTACAGAACATATCATAATCATATGGGTGAATATGGGGGTTCCAGGGTGCTACCTTGAGGTACAAAGTGCCACATTCCTGCACAAGTGTATCTGAGGAGAAGGATCTCCTGTTGTAGTCTTTGAGCAATAATGTGATTGTGTAATTACAGACGGGAAGTTAATGTGCCCATGAGGGTGCAGAATTACAATGTTCTGCATGTTTCAGAGTAGCAGCCTTGTTAGTCTGTATTCACAAAAAAGAAAAGGAGTATTTGTGGCACCTTAGAGACTAACAAATTTATTTGAGCATATGCTTTTGTGAGCTACAGCTCACTTCATCGGATGCATTCTGCATGGAACAAATGTCTTAAACAGGGCAAAGACTGATAATGGCATTCTATCCAGTTCTGGTGACAGAGCTAATGTTCAGAGAGATGTAGCACATGATGGGATAGGGCTGGGAAATGGCTGGCAGAGTGTAGCATGTGTAATTGCAACATGAGGATATATTTACATTCTAAACAGTGAATGGGTATGATGGGCTGTGCAGACCCTGTGCTGACCCAAGGTGGGAAAGGATGAATGGTCTGTCCTAGTGAAAGAGATTTAAATCTATACCTATAGGAACCACCAGAAGAGCTGAGCCTGGAGGCAGGGGTCCCAGCTGTAGTTAATTACAGGAGGCAGTCACAGAGCACCAGGCATGTAGGTTGTAGTGCAGCGTTTTGTCTGTTTCCCTAGAACCCTGAGACATCTGGTCTCCTCCACCAACAGCCAGTGACAGGGATGGGGAGACAGGGAGCAGAGGTGCTCAAATGCTGCTGTTTAACGGGAGGGGTGGGGGAGTGAGGAGGGTCAAGTGGTCTAAGAATCCCCACCGCTCTTTCTCAGTAGGGAAGGGCAGATTGAGAAACTTTCAGAAGTGGTACATCTTGAGCTGCTGCTCCTTCAAGAGGAGGGGAGTGAGGAGTAAAGCAGACCAGCTGCAGGAGGAGGTTGGAGGAGGAGGGCAGGAGTCACACACTCAGTTCCCTGAGCACAGTAGGCTCCACATGCTCCTTCTTCAAGTGCACTAGTGCCCACAGTTCAGCTCCATTGCACACTGCATGGATGTGGTGTTAGTATTTCACTCCACCGACCCATTTCATCTGGTAACTGTAGGGTATGGAATTGATTTGTTTTGACAGTCCAGACTGCCGCGGTCTGCACTGTTCTCATCATCCAGAGACAGTAATTTACTTGGAGTTTGGTGACCTAGAATCACAGCTTCCTCTTTTAACACTGGTCTGTGTGAGCTGCTGGTATGGGCCCTGGGGGTGGAGGGAAGCAGATGGGCTCTTGTAGTAGATCAAGGATTCCTTTTAATTACTGATGCAATGGCTGCTTGGCATCTGTCTGCTTCTGTGCTCAGCCTCTCGCTGCTCGTCTAGTAGGTAGAGAGACCAGAGCCCTTTCAGCCAAGCTCTGTGCCGTACTTGGCAGTGTGCAGGAGAGGCTGATGGGGAGGAAGTGAGGCCCAGTGTAAAATTTCTCAACAGGGAACTTATGTCCCATTTTTCAAGGTGATTCAGGTACTTAGGAGCCAGAGTCTCATTAAAAGTCCTTTTGATTTCAGCCTTCGAGTCAATGAGATGCTTTTGAAAATGTTACCCTCAATCTCTCACAGCAGGAGCACTTAGCAATTGTGATCTCAGCCTCTGCTTGGAGGAGGCCCTAGTACAGAGAAGAGTGGGACCATAGGAATGATCACAGTATAAAGCACTAAGGGTCCCTTTACTATTCAGTCCAGTGTCCTCTCTCTGCTAGGGATATGTACGGGAGGCTCAGAGAAAGATAAAAATCCCAGGAAGTGCCTGACCACATATGTGATAGCATCCCATGGGAAAGCTGCCCAAGCTGCTGATCAGCTCTGGCCCTATGCAGTGTGCACTAATAGCCACTGTAGTTTGATCTTAGCCAGCTCTGACAGGTGGGACTTTGCTTCACGTGACAAAAGCCACAGGAGAGAGAAAAGTGGTTCCAAGGAATCATGGCTCAGCATGTTGCATAACAAAAGTACAGGTAGCTAGATGAGAACCTTGTTCATACAGGGGGTACTAACGAAGCTGCTGTCTGTTTGAGGGCTGGAGCCTCGTGTGAAACATCTCAGAAAGAAACCAGAGAAGGTGGGTTCAACCAGTGGGACTTCGATGCTAACATTTCCTATTTTAGACAGAGCCTTAAGATGACTTCCAAAGGATTTTTTGTTTAAATTGGGATCGTGTCTTTTTCTTCATTCTTTATGGCTTGTGAAGAGTGAGACTGAAAAATGTGGGAGTTTTTTCTCTCCCCAGATGCACACACATTCCCCCCACTTTTTTTCCTTTTCTGATTTCCTTGTAGGAAAAGTCAGGTCTCTCTTTCTTTCTTTTTTGAGGGTCTCGGAGGTATTTATTGTGAGCTCCTGTGCCATAACCATAGTGGGGAGGATGCTGAGTTTTTAACAAAGATGTCCTTTTGCTCTCTTATGTTTTTGTCAGATCACTAGTTCTTTAATCAATATATGTTTTATCTACTGTGGAAGACTTTAAATTTCTTCTAGGGGAAAAAACCTGGCACCCCTAAACACTTTGTATTGTTTTTTAATAAAAATCATTCAGGTCCTTATCCACCATCATAAAGAGCAGAAAAGCCCAATTTTTTCCCCTTTGCAGTCCACCTTTAATTCTAGGAATGAGAAGGACTTGAATCCAATTAAGTGACACCCTCTCCTCTAATACCAAAAGGGATAGGGAGGAAGTTTTATACTGAACACCCTGGAAGCCTAATGGGGAGGTGAGACATGCTTTTTCCATTATCATATTGGCTGAGACAGGATTTGGCCTGTTCAGCTAGCATGTTCATCAGATGTGGTAGAAGTTTGTAGTTTAGGCAAGACCCAAAAGGACAGAAGAGAAAGTTGGAGCTAGAGAGAGAGAAAGAGAGAGAGAAGGGAGCTAAGAACAAGTTACATTATATGGCTCCCTCTCTAACGGCTGGCTTACTCTGTGGGGCAGATACGCAGCTCCAAGATACCTCCCATGGATTTGTCAGCCAGCTGCTGTAAGACTTCCCAAGCTTATCTCTTCATTCTTCTTTAATATCCGTGTTCTACTCACACTACCAATCTTCTGGTTAGTGTCACAGTTACATGTTCTCTAGAATTCTTTTTTCCCATTGTGTTTCTCCTTTCCTATTATGGTTCTGTAAATAGTATAAAATTTCAGACAAAAAATGTACATTGAAAAAATGTTGAAGTTGTAAAGTGAAGCACTCTAAGGTCAGGAAACACCAAAACTTACCCATACAATCTTAACTTTATCCCTTGGGCCTGACTTCCCTTTCACATTATTTCAGATTTCTGCTGGTATAAATTCATTCACGTTAATAGTCATTTGTCATTTTAGCACTGTGAGTGGGGAATCAGACCACTGATACACATGCATTGAGATAGAATATTTTGCGTTGGACCCTTGCCTCATTCAGACTAGAAGATTGATGGTGTTCAATGAATGAGACAGCTGTTCAATATTTCTTTTTATCCTCATTCATTGTGCAGTCCTGTGCCTCATTTACTGTACACCATCCAAATGCTGCACCAAATATGGAGTTTTAAAATGTATTTTGAGGTATTTCTGTTGTTCTTATCTTCCTGATGTCTGACCCACATTCATGAATTTGTACTTGGGACACCCTGTGAGGTAGGGTTCATAGAGTTTAAGGCCAAAAGGGTCCATTAGATCATCCACTCTGATTTCCTGTAGATCACTGGCCATTAAATTTCACCTGTACTGAGCCCAGTTATCTGTGTGTGACTGAACATCTCTTCCAGAAAGGTACTAGTCTGGATTTGAAACCAGCAGAAGATGGAGAAACCCTCACTTCCCTGGGTCATTTGTTCCAATGGGAGTAGCATCATTCCCACTTTACAGATGGGGAACCAAGGCACAGAGAGATTAAGGCCAAAATTTGCAATGATCTCTGATTTGGGTGCTCAACTACAGACACAAGTGTCTCAATTTAGGCTACCTAATTGGAGATCACTTGCTGTGTTTTTTGGCCTAGGTAAGTTACCTAGGCATATGTGGGCAGTCTGGAGAAGGGGCAGGCCCAGACCCAGCTCTGCTCTTGACCGTTCCTAAGCCCGGCGAGGCTGGGTGCAGAGCCCATAGCCGCAGGGAGTCAGTGTGCGTGTGCTTGCTGCCCCCAGCCTGACCCCTTCTCGTGGTGCCTGAGCGGCAGCTCTGTGCAGTCTGCTGGGAAACGTGGTCCCATCCCATCGGCTTGGCACCGACACAGTGCTGCCAATTCTCACGACACGATGGGATTGGCTGGGCTGGAGCCAGCCTGAATTTGTGCCCTCTGATTGGCTGCCTGCCTGCCCCACTGGGCCACCTCCTGGGGCATAACAACCAATCAGAGCTGCTGCAGGAAGAGCTCTCTTCCCTTCCGCTGCAGCAACTGGAGCCGTCCTCAGAGGGGGCGGGGGCAGCAAAGAGCCCCGCAGCTTTGGGGGCTGAGGGGGCAGATGTGGGGTGAGAGCACCTGCAGTGGGGCCAGAACCCGCCCACCCTGTACCTGTGTGGAGGGCGGGTGGGCAGGGGCAGTTCAAACAACCAGTCCACAGGCCAGAATCACGACAGCGTTATCCGAAGCAACCCCCCCACTGGACACTGCAAGGCATTTGGACCAAGCTGGGGCTGTGTGGGTCCGACTGGTGACTGTTGATCTTTTAGGGCTGGCAGCACTCCTGCTATGTCCAGCGCCCCCCTACCCCAGAGAGCCACTGCGCAGTGCAACAGGGAGCCATAAACAGCGGCCCTGGGTCCAGGCCCTGGTGCTCACTGCCCTGAGCAGATGGACTCTGCCCAACTCCTCACAGCCCCGGGCCAGGAGGGAGAGGGTTACTGGGCTGTGGGCCCTTTGAGGGCAACCACAATGCAGGAGTGGGAGTGGGGGTGTTCCATGGACCTAGTGCAGGAGGGGCTGGTACCTCAGGCCCAGGGTGGTGGGAGGGGGGGTTTGGGAAGCCGTAGAGGAGGGGCTGGTACCTCAGGCTGGAGGGGCGGGGTGGATGGTGCTTTGGGAAGCAGTTCAGGAGGAGCTGGTGGCTCAGGGTGGGTCAGTAAGAAGGAGCCATGTTGTGGGTAGATTAGAGGGGAAATCCTTCCTGATGTCTGAGAGATATCAGCTGACATTTGAGGTCTGCACAGGGCTTGGGGGCCTTGGGCCAGTGGCCTAGGGAAGGAGGCAACCTGGGGAATTGTTGGGGAGGAGGGAACCTGGGGAATTGCCCATGATTAGAAATGGGAGACTCAGTGCCCCAGCATGGGCAGGGAGCACCGTGTGTAGGCCAGAGACAGCGTGCGCGTCCAGAGAGAAATGGGAAGTTGGGACTGGCTCAGCTCCAGAGTCAGCCTGAGGTGGAGGGATCTACCAAGCTGCCAGCCTGGCTCTGACTGTACTGACAAGGACAAGAATGGCGTACACCCCCCCCACCAGAGCCTGTCAGCAGCAAGGAGCTACTCCTGTTCTCCTTCAGAGGCTGCTAGAGATGTCAAGGGATTCACCCCACCCCCAGGCCTCCAGAGCCTGCCAGAGAAGAGAGATTTCCCAACAGAGAGAATTCAGAGTAAAAACAGTGATAAAACCCGGGAAAAAGCAAAGATAATGAGTGTGAGTGGGAGGGCTTGGGCCCTTGGCGTGCAAGGTGAGGGGGAGAAAGAGTGTGTGTGTGTGTGTGTGTGTGTGGGAAGGAGTGAGGATTTGGGTTCCTTCATTTCTTGTGTACCTGGTGGGGCTGGAGCAGGAAGGCCATCAGCTGCTATTGGATACTTTGGCTGCAGGATTTGCCCTAGAGCAGTGGTTTTCGACCGTTTTCATTTGCGAACCCCTAAAAATTTGGAATGGAGGTGCGGTCCCCTTTAGAAATCTTAGACACAGTCTGCAGACCTCCAGGGGTCCACATATGACAGGTTGAAAACCATTGCCCTAGAGAATTACAGCATCTGAAAACTGTGGAGGTGTAGCTACCACGTGTATAGGTCCATGTGAATTTTTATGCATATTATGTTAGAGGTCATTTAAATATCAACAACTAATTTGAATACAACTGTAAAATCTGTTTGTTTTTAAATTGTGTGGACCGAGTGCTCTTGCAGTCCCAGTGAATGAAATTCTCTGTCGTAGCACAAGCTTCCTGCATATTCTGCTTTGCCAGTATTTTTCACCACTGAAGTGGGGAAATGTCCTCTAGGGATAACCAGGAGAGTTCAGTTTCCATGGCTTGTGAAGTTTTTGGCCTCTCACCTGAGTCAGCCAAATAGTGCCAAGCATGGCTAAGTTTATGCTTTGAGAGTTGGAACTGGGACACACCAACCTCATATAGGGGCTACCAGGCATCCATTAGATGGGAACAATTTCTAATCCCTATTGAGTTTGCCGGTATCAGAAAGCAAAAGGCTCTGAAGCTCTTTAGCAACATTTCAAGGGACCGAGTCCCTAATGAGAACTAATGTTACAGTTTCAGGAGTGAAGCTTGCTTCTGGAAAGATAACTTTATCAAATTAAGTTCTGACCTTTTCGGAGTTTGCACAGACAAGCTCTTCTAGTCTGCTCACACAAGCAACATCTCCCATCTACTGTTGTCTTCTTCAGCCAAAGCCTGTAATATGTGCCCAACTCTGTTCTTAAGGAGACAATTAAATAAATATTAAACAAATATTAGTACTGTATTCAAATTCACCTCTAAATACGTTTTGCAGTACTGTGTAAGATGATTTCAACAACTTTTCAACAACTTTTCCAGGGTCCTCATATTAATTTATATTTACCTTCTTTTCACATGGGTCATCAGATGCATAGCACGGACTGTTTTGCTACAGGAATACTTGGTGTGGGGCAGATATTTTACAGTTAACCTCTATGAGAAACAGCCCATAGAAGGAGACACGTTTTATCACTGGGTTCCACAACTATTGGTGATCTGGCAATAAATGCTGGGCATTAGAATTCCTTGGCTCTGGGTGCAGGGTATATTAGAGGCATCATAGCTATGTGTAATGAGCCCCTGTTTGAGCCATCTGCAGGGAATGAGTTGGGGACATCTGGATCTAAAAGCATGAGCTTCTACCACTTGAACTAAAGGACTAACCCATTTTCATGGAGGCAGCAGCAGATTTATAAATCTGTATATGTGGCCTAGCCACTTGAGAGATCCCTCTGGGGGCATTAAGACTTTGCATGTCACCCTTCGTGAGGCCTTGGCAAAAGAAACCAATCGGAGACAGAAGGTGCCGCAGCTGCTGCAGAAGGTAGTTCCAGCAGGGACCAGTGGACACTGATGTCATCAGACTGCTTTCTGCAGTTTCCGCTTGGCACATTCTCTCCCCTGTGCTGACTGGCTTTTTGCTCCAGCTCCCTCCAACCATGCCCTGTTTTGTCTGTCCATCTAGTTGATCTAACATAACTCTACTGGAAGGATTTAACTAACAAAACAAAACTGAATCATGGAACTGACATGACACTTGTGGCTTTCACATTTTTCATTCTGCTTGTATGTTGTGTCTCTTTCCCTCACCATATGTCTCTCTCTTGTCTAGATTGTAAACTCTTTGGGGCTGGGACAGTCTCTTCTATATTTATGCAGTGCCTTGCACAGTGGGGCCCAGTTCTTGTTTGGGCCCTAGACGGGTGAAAGTAAGTCGAGTGACTGGAAGGGGTGGGGCCTAGGGCGGAAGGGGCGGGATTGAGGGGGTCAGAGCCAGCCCCAGCCCACCCTGTAAGGTCAGTGTCCCCCCCCACCAAGGTAGCAGCAGCAGCCTGGGGCTCCGGGGGCTATTTAAAGGGCCCAGGGCTCCCCTCTTCTACTGCCCTGGCCCTTTAAATAGTTGCCGGATCCCTGGGGAAGCGGCGGGGCTCCAGTGGCTATTTAAAGGACCGGGGCAGCAGAGGCAGCTGGAGCCCCGACCCTTTAAATAGCCCCTGGAGCCCCCCGCTGCCCCAGGGCTCTGGGGGCTATTTAAAGGGCCCACAGCTCCCCTGCTTCTACCGCCCCAGTCCTTTAAATAGCTGCCCAAGCCCTGGAGTAGCGGCAGCGGGGCTCTAGCTGCCATTTAAAGGGCCTGGGCGGTAGAAGCAGGGGAGCCCCAGGCCCTTTAAATAGCTGCCGGAGCCCTGCAGCTGCTACCCCAGGGCTCCAGCAGTGGGGCTGTGGAGGCAATTTAAAGGGCCTGGGGCTCCAGCCACTTCTGGGAGCCCCAGGTCCTTTAAATTGCTCCCGGGGAAGCCGGGCTGCCCCAGTACGGTGCACCAGCTCTTACCAGTACGCCGTACTGGGGTGTACTGGCTTACTTTCACCTCTGGCCCTAGATGCTGCCATAATAAACGATATAAGAGATTTGGCAAGCACAGAGTTTGTCCCATTACATCTGAGAGGCAGTGTGGCAAAGTGGATCAGACTTGGGCCTGTCTATAAGAATATTCGCAAAAAGAAAAGGAGTACTTGTGGCACCTTAGAGACTAACAAATTTATTAGAGCATAAGCTTTCGTGAGCTACAGCTCACTTCATCGGATGCGATGAAGTGAGCTGTAGCTCACGAAAGCTTATGCTCTAATAAATTTGTTAGTCTCTAAGGTGCCACAAGTACTCCTTTTCTTTTTGTGAATACAGACTAACACGGCTGCTACTCTGAAACCTGTCTATAAGAATATTGTTAGAGTGGGTACTTTTTTCTCTTTCGACTGCAGTGACCTTGTTCAACCTCTGTTATCTTCTCCATAGGATGAGTGAATGAGTGGATGAGTGAACACCCACCCTTTAAGGGTGTGGCATTAGTTAATAAGGGTTGTGAAATGAACAGAAATATTAAGAACGGTCAGAAGATCTGGAATTAAAATTCATAAGCTTTTGGTTTGCAGTTTGGTGTACCTTCCCCTATGGAATAGTTATTGTGTAGGGGCATTTCTTGGTCATGCAAAAAAATGTGTGGAAATGTTACCAGCTGTGCAGGAATGCATGAGCTGCACAATATTCAAGTGTCATGTGAGATTTGTGAGCCTGCGCAGGTTGGAGGAGGTGTTATCATTTCTTTCTGAAAGGCATTACTAGCTAAAACTGCATCCGATGAAGTGAGCTGTAGCTCACGAAAGCTTATGCTCAAATAAATTTGTTAGTCTCTAAGGTGCCACAAGTCCTCCTTTTCTTTTTTAGCTAAAATCTACAAGTCTTCAAACTGAGCTCAGCAAAATCGCTTCAGTTAGCCTGCCTAGATACATCCATAAGAATGTGAGGACCAGCTCTCTTTGAATGCTCAGGCCATGTCGACACGCACAGTGCTGCAGCGGTATAGCTGTACCAGTACAGCTGCACCACTGCAGTATGTCTCGTGAAGATACTCTATGATGATGGGAGAGAGCTCTCCCGTCGTCATAAAAATCCACCTCCATGAATGGCAAAAGTTATGTCAGTGGTAGATGCTTTCCCACTGACATAGTGCTGTGCACACAGTGTAACTTGCATCACTTGGGGGTGGTTTATTAACACCCCTGTGCGACATAAGTTATGCCGACATAGGCTGTAGTGTGGACATAGCCTCAGCCTTGCCACAGAGAAAGAAAGTGAATTGGTGGTGAGGGATCAGGGCAGGGCAGGCAGCATAATAATCATGCCTAGCTTTTTATGTAGCACTTCACACTCGTAGGTCTCAAAGTATTTTGCAAAGATGGATTATTCTCATTTTAGGGATAGTGAAACCAAAACACAGAGAGAGTAAGAGACTTGCCCAAGATCTGGTAGACGGGGCTGGCTCCAGGCACCAGCATTCCAAGCAGGTGCTTGGGGCGGCAGTTAGAAAGGGGCGGCAGCTTCTCTGTTCCGCCAGCTGCGGTGGCAAATCAGTGGCAGCTTCTCCCTTTTACCATCTGGGGCGGCAGTTTTTTTCCATTGCTTGGGGTGGCAAAAACTGTAGAGCCGGCCCTGCTGGTAGAGTTGGGAAGGGGACCCAAGACTCCTGAGGCCATCCACTAGGCCATAGTGCCTTGCTAGTTGGTGTAGGGGGAGCGAAAGCCAAACCCTTGCCTTGTCTCTTGGTTCAGGAGATGATTTGGGTGAAGGAGGGGCCTGTAGTGGTTCTGTCCTATATTAATAAAATAAAAATAGCTTGGGAAAAATTGAACATAAAGTTGATGGGAATTGGCTGAGACCTGGGCAACATGCACTCTAAATCCCAGCAGCATTCACTGAGCTGGACAAGGGCGGACCCAGCCAGCAATTCATTGTCCCCGCTAGCCATGCTTTGAAAGTGTACATCAATTTATTAACCACTTTCTCCTCATTAGGGAGGCTCTTGATTTCCTCACTCCCAATTGACCAGGTTCTTCGCTGTCTTTGGCACATCAACAACTTTGAAGTCACCTTTCTTTCTGGGATCTGCCAAACCCAGCATTAGCACCTATGGTGAAAGTTGCTGACACTTTGACAGTTCCCTTTGCATTTTCTGCCTGAGATCAGGCTGAGAGCCAGTTCTGTATTCAGGACATACTAGTCTTGGGCCATGGAGGCAACTGTGAGAAAGACAGACTTCTGAGATGACTCCAGCCCTTCAGGAAATTGCTTCCTTATGCAGATCTGAGCAGATGCTCTTGGGCAGTGGGTCTCCATCACTTCTGTTCTTTTGGACCAGTTTGTAAGATAGAGATCCCCATGCACTTTTTCCTTTCTCAGTCTTTCAGTGCATGGTTTGTGAAATGTTTCATTCTTCAGGCCACAGTTTGAGATCTGTAGGTGACTGGGCGGGAGTTTGAAGGGCTGGAGATACATACGGTAGTGTGTAAGACTGGTAGCATGGTAAAATATGTGGGACATGTGCCAACCAGGGAAAACAGAGCCTCTATCAATGTAAGTGAGATTTTCATTAAATGATTTTTCTCACTTCCTGCTGTAGAACGAAGTCTCTGCTTCCTGTCTCTGCATTCCCTATCAAAAGACAGTGTAAATTCTCGTTGCTGAGTTGTTAGCTTCATTCTAGCTGTTCTGTAGCTGCTGTTTTAACAACTCTGCTTTTATTTCAATTTCCTTGCTTCCTGAATGGAACAGGCAGAGTGAATGATGGACCAGAGAGGACCACAAGGAATGAAAGGAGGGTCAGCGACAGCTCATAGGGAAGGGAGGCTGAGAGAGAGAGAGGCTAGAGAGTGCCATAGGAAGGGGCAGGGATCAGATATAATTTATAATGAAATTGGTGAGGAAGGATTTCAGAATAAACAAGATATAAAAGATTTAATGGGTATATTGTCCTGGAGTTAAATAGTTAAAATCAGGATTTTCCTTTTTCTTTCTGGGCTCTGCTTTTCAACCTTGCTGTGACCTACAGTTCTGGAATCTAACCATGTTTCTGGAGCTCTAAGAAGATTTTCTCCAACTCTAGGACTTGAATCCCTATCCAGGTCCATTGCAGATGGAGAGGGGTAGACTTCCCAGTCTCTCAGAGAGAAGGTTATTTTAAAATGTCCTGTATTAATTCAATGTGTACTCACTGGATTCTTTGCTTGGGCTTGGTTGTGTATGTACATGAGTTTTTAAACATGTATTCTGGAGATATATTTGTGTAAAAACACATCAGTGTAGCCTTCCCCCTTCTTCTCCAGCCTATGCCTAGAGGACATAGTGAGTGTAATTGAGCCATAATTCAATGTTACTGGAGAAAAAACTCGAGCCATAATGTGGGAAGCGGCATTGCAGCTCTATATTACAGCCATCTCCAGGGGAGATTATTTTTATTAAAATCTGGGTTGATGGCAAACGCTGAGATTAACTTCATTTTTAATGTATGATTCCCCATGGATCCCATCTGAAAAGAGGCTTTTAACTGTCCCCAAGTAAAGCCCAGCAGGTCTGTGACATAAGACCCTGCTCACTGGAGATGCCCAGATCCAATGCATGTCCAAAATTAATTGTCAGCATTTTTAAAAAACCCAAACATACAAAACCTAAGTAAAGAGGGCTGGCTCAAGCAAGCCATATTATCAGAAATGTACATTAAACATAAGCAAAGCGACAGCCTTACTTCCCCATGAACCTCTGCCTCCTCTGGCATGAACACAAAATATGCAAAGAGTGAATTGGGAGATGAAAACCTCACTTCCAGAGGAAGGAACTTCCCCACCTGCTGGGATTTTAGCACAGAATTGTAGGAACTTGGAAAGGAAAATCTCCTAAAGGTCACATCTGGTTCATCTTCCTTGGAATGGTGGAGGGAAGGGCAGGATTGTGCTTTGCCCACAGTCTGTTATCCAGCACTTTGCTTGCTCTAGTTTTACATGTCCCAAGTGAAGCGGTGTTCTCTCTGCTACCCTTTGAAGGCAGTTACACAGCCTAGGGCACTGGTTCTCAACCTTTCCAGACTACTGTACCCCTTTCAGAAGTTTGTTTTCAGCCCCGGGCGGCAGGGCTCGGGCTTCAGCTTCAGCATGTATCTTAGCTTCGCGCGGCCCCTGCTTGCCACCCCCAATGCCAGCCCTGCGCTTGCCACCCCTGTAAACCAATCCTGTGACCCCACGGGGGTTGCCACACTTTGTGAAACACTGATATAGTATATAGAGCAGTATAACAAGTCATTGTTTGTATGAAATTTTAGTTTGTACTGACTTTGCTAGTGCTTTTTATGTAGCCTGTTGTAAAACCAGGCAAATATCTAAATGAGTTGATGTATCCCCTGGAAGACCTCTGCGTACCCCTAGGGGTACGTATACCCCTGGTTGAGAACCACTGGCCTATGGCAGCCAGCAAAGGTTTCCTGATATTACTTGAACATATTTATTTTTTTGAGCCTGTTCTCCACACAGAAACTGCAGCAATTTAACTAAATTGGTTTCTAAATTGTTTTTGTTACATTTGTGCAATCTAGTTAAAAACTGGGTTAAGCTATCCTCACATCAGATGATCTTAGAATGAAATAAGAGGGTCTACACACAAACTTGCACTGGTTTAACTAAATGGGTCTAAAAACTGATTTAAATTAAACTAGTGCATCTTCTGTGTATAGATAAAGCTTAAGAGTGTCTACACCCAGGAGTTACAAACTTATACCAGTTTAACTATATCAGTTTTAAAAAACACCTTTAGGCCTTGGCTACACTATGAAATTAGGTCGAATTTATAGAAGTCAGTTTTGTAGAAAGCGTTTTTGTACAGTCGATTGTGTGTATCCCCACACAAATGTACTAAGTGCATGTAGTCGGTGGAGTGCGTCCACAGTACTGAGGCAACCGTCGACTTCCGGAGCGTTGCACTGTGGCTATCCCACAGTTCCCACAGTTCTGCCGCCCATTTGAATTCTGGGTAGAAATCTCAATGCCTGATGGGGCTAAAACATTGTCGCGGGTGGTTCTGGGTACATATCATTGGGCCCCCCTTCCCTCCCTCCCTCCCTCTGTGAAAGCAGCGGCAGACAATTGTTTCACGCCTTTTTTCCTGGTTTACCTGCGCAGACGCCATATCACGGCAAACATGGAGCCCTCTCAGCTCACCATCACCGTATGTCTCCTGGGTGCTGGCAGAGGCAGTTCTGCATTGCTACACAGCAGCAGCTTATTGCCTTTTGGCAGCAGACAGAGCAGTATGACTGGTAGCCGTCGTCGACGTAGTCCAGGGTGCTCTTTTAACTGACCTTGATGAGGTCAGGGGCGCCTGGACAAACATGGGAGTGACTCAGCCTGGTCATTCCCCTTTTAAGTTTCGTCTCATGGCGATTCAGTCTTACCGGCAGCCCTACTGCATCGTCTTTTAATGAGCCGCCAGGAGACGATGATGGCCAGCAGTCATATTGCACCGTCTTCTCCCGAGCACCCAGGACATGATGATGGCAAACAGTCGTACTGCACAATCTGCTGTCAGCAAGATGTATAAAGATAGATGAAGTGGATCAAAACAAGATACAGACCAGATTTGTTTTGTATTCATTTTCTCCTCCCTTCCTCCCTCCCTCCCTGAAAGCAACGACCTGCTAAACCCAGTTTTGAGTTCTATCCTTGAGGTGGCCATTTTGTTTCTCGCAAAGCCACCCCCTTTGTTGATTTTAATTCCCTGTAAGTCAACCTTGTAAGCCATGTTGTCAGTCACCTCTCCCTCCGTCAGAGCAACAGCAAACAATCGTTTCGCGCTCTTTTCCCTGGATTGCTCGAGCAGGCACAGACGCCATAGCACAGCAAGCATGGAGCCCATTCAGCTCACCGCAGCAGTTATGACCATTGTAAATACCTCACGCATTATCGTGCAGTTTATGCAGAACCAGCACCTGAAAAACCAGGAGAGGAGGCGATGGAAGTGCAGTGATGAGGACATGAACACACTTTTCTCTAAAACCGCGGTTCCCAGCAATTTGGAGATCATGGTGTTAATGGGGCAGGCTCATGCCATGGAATGCTGATTCTGGGCCCGGGAAACAAGCACAGACTGGTGGGACCGCATAGTGTTGCAGATCTGGGATGATTCTCAGTGGCTCTGAAACTTTTGCATGCGTAAGGGCACTTTCATGGAACTTTGTGACTTGCTTTCCCCTGTCCTGAAGCGCAAGAATACCAAGATGAGAGCAGCCCTCACAGTTCACAAGCGAATGGCGATAGCCCTGTGGAAGCGTGCAATGCCAGACAGCTACCGGTCACTATCAAAGATAGTGACTCTGGGAAATGTGCAGGTCATACTAGATGGCTTTGCTACAATGAGATTCCCTAACTGTGGTGGGGCTATAGAGGAATGCATATCCCTATCTTGGGACCGGACTACCAGGGCAGCCAGTACATAAACCACAAGGGGTACTTTTCAATGGTCCTGCAAGCACTGGTGGATCACAAGGGATGTTTCACCAACATCAACGTGGCATGGCCAGGAAAGGTTCATGACGCTCGCGTCTTCAGGAACTCTGGTCTGTTTAAATGGCTGCAGGAGGGATTTACTTCCCAGACCAGAAAATAACCATTGGGGATGTTGAAATGCCTATAGTTATCCTTGGGGACCCAGCCTGCCCCTTAATGCCCTGGCTCATGAAGCCGTAGACAGGCACCCTGGACAGTAGTAAGGAGCTGTTCAACTGTAAGGGAACATGAAAGGGAAGGGAGTCCAGGAGAGCTGGCTGTATTTCAAGGAATCCCTGTTGAGGTTACAGGGACAAACCATCCCGATGAGTCGAAAGAATAGTAAATATGGCAGGCGACCAGCTTGGCTTAATGGTGAAATCCTAGCGGATCTTAAACATAAAAAAGAAGCTTACAAGAAGTGGAAGGTTGGACATATGACCAGGGAAGAGTATAAAAATATTGCTCGGGCATGTAGGAAAGATATCAGGAGGGCCAAATCGCACCTGGAGCTGCAGCTAGCAAGAGATGTCAAGAGTAACAAGAAGGGTTTCTTCAGGTATGTTGGCAACAAGAAGAAAGCCAAGGAAAGTGTGGGCCCCTTACTGAATGAGGGAGGCAAGCTAGTGACAGAGGATGTGGAAAAAGCTAATGTACTCAATGCTTTTTTTGCCTCTGTTTTCACTAACAAGGTCAGCTCCCAGACTGCTGTGCTGGGCATCACAAAATGGGGAAGAGATGGCCAGCCCTCTGTAGAGATAGAGGTGGTTAGGGACTATTTAGAAAAGCTGGACGTGCACAAGTCCATGGGGCCGGACGAATTGCATCCGAGAGTGCTGAGGGAATTGGCGGCTGTGATTGCAGAGCCCTTGGCCATTATCTTTGAAAACTCGTGGCGAACGGGGGAAGTCCCGGATGACTGGAAAAAGGCTAATGTAGTGCCCATCTTTAAAAAAGGGAAGAAGGAGGATCCTGGGAACTACAGGCCGGTCAGCCTCACCTCAGTCCCTGGAAAAATCATGGAGCAGGTCCTCAAAGAATCAATCCTGAAGCACTTAGAGGAGAGGAAAGTGATCAGGAACAGTCAGCATGGATTCACCAAGGGAAGGTCATGCCTGACTAATCTAATCGCCTTTTATGATGAGATTACTGGTTCTGTGGATGAAGGGAAAGCAGTGGATGTATTGTTTCTTGACTTTAGCAAAGCTTTTGACACGGTCTCCCACAGCATTCTTGTCAGCAAGTTAAGGAAGTATGGGCCGGATGAATGCACTATAAGGTGGGTAGAAAGCTGGCTAGATTGTCAGGCTCAACGGGTAGTGATCAATGGCTCCATGTCTAGTTGGCAGCCGGTGTCAAGTGGAGTGCCCCAGGGGTCGGTCCTGGGGCCCGTTTTGTTCAATATCTTCATAAATGATCTGGAGGATGGTGTGGATTGCACTCTCAGCAAATTTGCGGATGATACTAAACTGGGAGGAGTGGTAGATACGCTGGAGGGGAGGGATAGGATACAGAAGGACCTAGACAAATTGGAGGATTGGGCCAAAAGAAATCTAATGAGGTTCAATAAGGATAAGTGCAGGGTCCTGCACTTAGGATGGAAGAATCCAATGCACCGCTACAGACTAGGGACCGAATGGCTCGGCAGCAGTTCTGCGGAAAAGGACCTAGGGGTGACAGTGGACGAGAAGCTGGATATGAGTCAGCAGTGTGCCCTTGTTGCCAAGAAGGCCAATGGCATTTTGGGATGTATAAGTAGGGGCATAGCGAGCAGATCGAGGGACGTGATCGTTCCCCTCTATTCGACACTGGTGAGGCCTCATCTGGAGTACTGTGTCCAGTTTTGGGCCCCACACTACAAGAAGGATGTGGATAAATTGGAAAGAGTACAGCGAAGGGCAACAAAAATGATTAGGGGTCTAGAGCACATGACTTACGAGGAGAGGCTGAGGGAGCTGGGATTGTTTAGTCTGCAGAAGAGAAGAATGAGGGGGGATTTGATAGCTGCTTTCAACTACCTGAAAGGGGGTTTCAAAGAGGATGGCTCTAGACTGTTCTCAATGGTAGCAGATGACAGAACGAGGAGTAATGGTCTCAAGTTGCAATGGGGGAGGTTTAGATTGGATATTAGGAAAAACTTTTTCACTAAGAGGGTGGTGAAACACTGGAATGCGTTACCTAGGGAGGTGGTAGAATCTCCTTCCTTAGAGGTTTTTAAGGTCAGGCTTGACAAAGCCCTGGCTAGGATGATTTAACTGGGACTTGGTCCTGCTTTGAGCAGGGGGTTGGACTAGATGACCTTCTGGGGTCCCTTCCAACCCTGATATTCTATGATTCTATGATTCTATGTAGGCTGAGCAAGTGCAGAATGGTGGTAGAGTGTGCATTTGGACATTTAAAGGGTTGCTGGTGCAGTTTACTGTTTTGCTCAGACATCAGCGAAACCAATATTCCCATTGTTATTTCTGCTTGCTGTGTGCTGCACAATCTCTATGAGAGTAAGGGGGAGACGTTTATGGCAGGATGGGAGGTTGATGAAAATCACCTAGCCACTGAATACGTGCAGCCAGACACCAGGGCAGTCAGAAGAGCGTAGCAGGAAGCACTGCACATCAGAGAGGCTTTGAAAACCAGTTTTATGACTGGCCAGGGTACTGTGTGACACTTCTGTTTGTTCTTCCTTGATGAAAACCCACCCCCTTGGTTGCCTCTAAATTCCCTGTAAGCCACCTGCCCTCCCCGCTTCGATCAGAGCTTGCTTGCAAAGGAAATAAAGTCACTATTGTTTAAAAAACATGTATTCTTGATTGATTGATTATAAAAATAGGGAGATAACTCACAAGGTAGCCAGGGTGGGGTGTGGGAGGAGGGAAGAAAAAGACCACTTTAAAACTTCTTGAATGACTGCCTTTTGTTGCTTGGGCTGTCCACTGGGGTGGATGGTTGGGTGCCCGGAGCCTCCCCTGCCGTGTTCTTGGGCGTCTGGGTGAGGAGGCTATGGAACTTGGGGAGGAGGCAGGGCAGTTAAACAGGGGCTGCAGCGGCAGTCTGTGATCCTGCTGCCGTTCATGAACCTCCACCAGACGCCGGAGCATGTCCGTTTGATCCCGCAGTAGCCCCAGCATTGCCTCATGCCTCCTCTGATCTTCCTGCTGCCACCTCTCCTCACGTTCATCGGCCACTGTGCTGTACTCTGCTACTGAGTCCCTCCACACAGCTCTGTCAGTGCCGGATGACTGCATGAGCTCAGAGAACATGTCATCATGCATGCATTTTTTTCGCCGCCTTATCTGAGATAGCCTTTGGGATGGAGGAGGGAGGCTTAAAACATTTGCAGCTGCTGGAGGAAAAAAAGGGAGTGAAGTCTTTAAAAAGATACATTTTACCGACCAATGGCTATACTCTTTCATGGTGAACAACACTATTCACATTACATAGCACATGTGATTTTGGTACAAGGTCACATTTTGCATCTTATATTGAGTGCGTGCAGCTTTGGTGTTAGAGATCACACATGCAGTGCCGGGCAACAGAATTCGGCTTGCAGGCAGCCATGGTAAGCCATAGTCTTTCGGCTTCTGCAATCTTCATAATTGCAGCGAAGCAAAAGCCCATTGAGTTGGCCATTTAGTGCTGCGGTTTTCCTGTTAACGTGCAGCAGCAGAAACCAAACTAACCCCCCCCCATCCAATTATCTGGGATGATCACTTTTCCACTCCACCTGGCTGGTGTCAGGGAAGATCCCTGCTAGCCAAATGTGAACAGCTTAGTGCCAATGCCCCCCCCCCCACCACGTGGCTAACTGCAGGGAGGATTTCTGTTCAGCCACAGGCAAACAGCCCAGTAGGAACAGCCACCTCTGAATGTCCCCTTAATTAAATTCCTCTATTTCAACCAGGTTACCATGAACGATATCACTCTCCTGAGGATAACACAGAGAGATAAAGAATGGATGTTGCTTGAATGCCAGCAAACACCGGGACCATACGCTGCCAAGCTTTGTCATGCAATGATGCCAGATTACTTGCTACTAGCATGGCGTGGTAAAGTGTCCTACTGTGGAGGACAGAATAAGGCTGCTCTCCCCAGAAACCTTCTGCAAAGGCTTTTAGAGTACCTCCAGGAGAGCTTCATGGAGATGTCACTGGAGGATTTCCGCTCCATCCCCAGACACATTAATAGACTTTTCCAGTAGCAGTACTGGCCACGAATGCATCCCAAGTTCTCAGGGCTACTTAATCAGTAAAAAACACTTGCTTTTATAACATGCATTATATTAAAAAGGTACACTCACCAGAGGTCCCTTCTCCGGCTTCGTTGGGTTGGGAGGGTATTTCAGTCAGGGTGATAAAAAGATCCTGGCTGTCAGGGAGAACGGTGTGCTGTGTGCTCTCCCCAAGATCGTCATCCTCCTCCTCATCTTCCCCATCTGCAAAATCCTCAGGCATGGCGGAAAGTACCCCATCATCAGAGTCCACAGACAGGGGTGGGGTAGTGGTGGCGGCCCCTCTAGAATTGCATGCAGCTTGGCGTAGAATCGGCATGTCTGGGACTCTGTCCCAGAGCGTCCCGTTTGATTCTTTGGTTTTCTGGTACGCTTGTCTGAGCTCCTTAAGTTTCTGTTTGCGGCACTGTTTTGCGTCACTGATATATCCTCTGTCCCTCATGGCCTCTGAGATTTTTTGAAATGTTTTGGCATTTCATTTTTTGGAACGTAGTTCTGATAGCATGGATTCCTCTCCCCATACAGCGATCAGATCCAGTACCTCCCGTTTGGGCCATGCTGGAGCTCTTTTTCAATTATGGGACTGCATGGTTACCTGAGCTGATGAGCTCTGCATGGTCACCTGTGCTGATGAGCTTGCCTGGCCAAACAGGAAATGAGATTCAAAAGTTCCCAGGGCTTTTCCTGTATACCTGGCCAGTGCATCCGAATTCAGAGTGCTGTCCAGAGTGGTCACAATGATGCACTGTGGGATAGCTCCCGGAGGCCAATACCTTTGAATTGCGTCCACACTAACCCTAATTTGAAACGGTGATGTTGATTTCAGCGCTAAACCTCTCGTTGGGGGAGGAGTACAGAAATTGGTTTTAAGAGCCCTTTATGTCGAAAAAATGGCTTCATTGTGTGGATTTAACGCTGCTAAATCTGACATAAACTCAGAGTAGACTAGGCCTTACTTAAACCTGTGCGAACTTAGGCTTTGTCTACACTAAACAGCTTTTAGCGACACAGCCGTGTTGCTAAAAGTTGGGCAGTGTAGCCATTGTTTGTCAGGACTTTTGCTGACAAAATACTTCCACCCCGAACGAGCGGTGTTTGCGTTGTTGACAATGTGCTGTTTACACTGACACTTGCCGCGGCAAAACGTTTGTATTTTGTGAGGGAGGGGTAGCACCTCTGAATGAGAAAAGTTTTGTCGCTCAATTGCCAGTGTAGACATAGCCTTATGTATAGAAAGGGGCTCAGATCAGTTTGAGTGGCCAATATCAATTTAGCTAAATTCGGTAATGAATTACACGAAGGTGATATTAGCTGCTCAGTTTAAGAATGTTCACTGAAAGATCTTGCTCTGATAAATTGGTGCAATTTCTGTGTGTAGAGAAGCCCTTGGCTTCACTTACTTATTCCTAGTTACATCCCCTTGAATCAGCATAAACTATTTCCGACTTCCTTGGTGTTTATACCCTGCAAATACTTAGGGCTTGTGTACACAGCGACTGCTACAGCGGCATAGCTGCACCACTGCAGTGCTTCAGTGTAGACGCTACCTACATCGATGGGAGAGGGGTTCTCCTGTCGGTGTAGATACTCGACCTCCCTGAGGGGCTGTAGCTAGGTTGACAGGGGAATTCTCCTGTCAACCCAGTGTTGTTTAGATCAGGGGTTAGATTAACTTCATTTCTCCGAGGTGCGGATTTTTCATGCCCCTGAGCAATGGAGTTATACTGGACTAATTTCCTAGTATAGACCAGGCCTTAGTTATCATCACCCCCTTTGTAATTGTCATGTGGTCAAGCAGCTGTGTATGGGTGAAGCTGGAAAACAATTTCCATTAGAACACTCCTATTTTTACATACATTTCCTAACACTCCTCTTCTGTGACAATTTCTATGCTTTTTCTCTCTGGCCTTTTCCCCCTCAATTGTGTTTGGTGATATGAGGATGGAAAAATATGCTCTTTCTGTGCTAAATACCACTTTATTTTTCCTTTTAAACAAAAAACAACTAAAAATTTTCTTAGATTTGAGATTCAGATTTGGGGCTATGTCCAAGGAGTGCACTGTGCATTTCAGGAAGGAACACATACAAAGGACACTTTAAGTGTGATCTGGACACGCACTGGAATGGTCCCTTGGTGTAAATTAGAGTAGCTTAAGCACTCATCTGGCTTCCAGTGCCCTATACCTCCTTATACTTGGCCTCACCTCCAATGCTGGCAATGGCAGGGTGAGATAGCTTAGTGATGCTATGGGGTGACCCTTCAATGGTAGGCCTCACCAGCTTTAAGTCTTGTATCTTCCAGCAGTGGGGTGCAAAGCAGTTGCACCTCAGGAGAGATATTATACAACTGTAATGCCACCTCAATACAATTTTGCATTTAATACATACCATGGCTAGTTCTCTCAATATTTCCTCCTCCTTCAAATGATTGTATATGTCCATTCCACTTCAGGTGTGCACACTCCCAGTGCACTGAAGCTGAAGAACTTTTTCCCATAGTGATATCTGTTCGGGTGGCGCATGCGCTTTCTACAGGCTCATGCTGCCAGCTAATTGCTTAAAAGGGTGGAGCTGTCCCAGCTATCCCTCAGTTCCTTCTCATTTCTGTGGTTGCTAGTCAGAGCATTTGTGGATTATGACACTTTTCCCTTTTTCACTAAAAGAAAAGTTTTCCTCAAATTGTTGCCATATATAGTTAGCTCATTCGCTGTAGTGTAGTTATAGGCAGTTAGTGGTACTCGTTTTTAGATAAATGGCTGTATAAATGTGTGTCACCTAAAGTGGAATAGACATGTGCAGTCACACAAAGAAGAAAAAAGCAGTTGCTTACCTGTCCTGTAACTGTTCTTTAAGATGTTTGCACATGTACATCCCATGATCCACCCTCCTTCCACTCTACATCATAGTCCATCTCACTGGATTCCAAGAAGGAACTAGGGGGAGGGAGATTTGGGGCGGCTCTGCCCCTTTATGCCTTCGGCAAGCAACATGATTGTGCGGAGGGCCCATGCGCTGCCCCAGCAGGTACCATTATGCCACTGGCACAGTATGCACGGGCCATGGTGAGACTGTTGGAGGTCACCTGGTCCCAAACCATTGAGCACCTCAAGATTAGGCTCAGGGCTTTTACTTGGTCCCAGAAACAAGTGGGATACCAGGGGATGATGCAGAGTACTGGGGGCTATTCTCATTCTCTGTCCAGCCCCTCCTGTGTGTTGTATTAGTTAGAGTTTTGACTGCTCGATAACTGAAAGCCTTCAGTATTGAGAGTTACAGTAGTCCAGTCTTGAGGTAACAAATCTGTAGATCATAATTACTGGGCCCTCATCTGCAAGGAATGGGTACAATCTCCAAGCTGCTTGGAGCTAGACAGTATGTTTGTGCAACTGTGTCTACCTGGGGATCAAGGAACAGAGATAATTTAGTAACTCTTTGCACTTGAATTTGCTATTCCAGTTGCAATCCCACCAGAGCTGTACAGAGAGGGTCTCTCTCCTCTCTGCTCTGTAAGGTGAGAGCTTTGGCTCAGATCAACAAAGGGATTTAAGCATTGCAACACAGCATTGAAAGGTTTAACTTTAAGCGCCTTGAAAATCATCGGGATCCACAAAGTTTGAATTAGGCATTTAGGCTCTCTGTGCAACGAACGGGGAGAGATAGGCACCTAAGAATGGGATTCACAAAAGCCAGCACACTCCAATGGGAGATGCTGAGGACAAAGGTATTTACAAGCCCTGCCACTTCACCAAGTTAGGCGCCTAAGTGTGGGCTGCTTGAAGGCACCTATAGAATCACAGAAATGTAGGGCCAGAAGGGACCTCCAGAGGTCATCTAGTCCAGATCCCCACACTGAGGCAGGGCCAAATAAACCTAGGCCATCCATGGCAGGTGTTTGTCCAACCTGTTCTTAAAAAATCTCCAATGATGGGGATCCCACAACTTGCCTTGAAAGCCTTTTTCCAGAGCTTAAATACCCTTGTAGTTAGAAAATGTTGCCTAATATTTAACCTAAATCTCCCTTCCTGCAGATTAAGCCCAGTGCTTCTTGTCCTCCCTTCAGTGGACGTGGAGAACAATTTATCCCCGTAACATATGTGAAGACTGTTATCAGTTTCCCCCCTCAGTCTTCTTTTCTCAAGACTAAACTTACCCAGTTTGTTTAACCTTGCCTCACAGGCCAGGATTTCTAAACCTTTTATCATTTCTGTTGCTCTCTAGACTCTCTCCAATTTGTCCACTTCTTTCCTAAAGTATGCGGCACCCAGAAGATTTCAGACCAATTCTCTACTTCGTCAAGGTCATTTTGCCTTTCCTTGTGATTCACAGCCAGGAACCACTCTCCTGGAGTCAGGCAGTTTAGGAGTCTGAGTTCTTCATACAAGAAATGCTGGAGGGAGTGGTGGTGGCTCCAATATAACTTTTAGCTCATTGGTTAGATCACTATACTGAGATGTGGGAGCCCTGGGTTCAATTTCTACCCTCTTTCTGTTGGGTAGAAAATATTTGAACAGTGTTCTCCTACTTTTCAGGAAAGGCCCTAATCACTGGGCTATGGGATATTCTGATGTTGGTGTCTCAGTCTTAATGTCTTCTCTGGAAGCTATTTCATTCTTTATAAACACTTAAACAGCCATTGGGCCAGCGAGAGTGAGTGAGAATAACTGGATAGACTGGTGGTTAGGGCACACTGTTCTCCTGGTCCACTGACTGTTTAATTAGGATCCTCAGTCCCTTTGTGGATTTGAGCCTCTGTGTACAGTTCACAACATTGTGGTGTATTTTTTTTGCAACCAAGCTGGTTGGCAAACATCTGTCTAGTCAACTGTTTCACATCCCGGGCTGTTTTAGCCATTGCTGCTTTCCAGGTTTCCCTCTCCTACTGCGTGCTGGGGGTTGTTTTTCCAATTAACTGGAATATTTCCAGGCTGAATCTCATGTTGTTTCTTGCCTGTGTCTCTAAAATATTTTTGTCCGGTTGGATTATTTCTGTGTACTCATTGGTGTACCCATCTCGCTGTTTCGTATACACATTTTATTAATGTGCTATTAATTACCGCACCATGCTCAAAATGCTCTGTACCTGATTGGCTGCTTCATGTCTTTGTTGGTTGTGTTTGAGAGAGACAAAGTGGGTGAAGCAAAATCTTGTATTGGAGCAACTTCTGTGGTGGAAGAGACAGGTTTTTTAGCTTCACAGAGCTCTACTTCAGGGCTCTACTTTTGAGCTACATAGAGCAATTGACACCTCTTCAGTCATAGGACTGTCATGGACTCACAGGCCCTGTGCTCTCTCCAGATGCCATACGGTCCCTGGGAGGAACCCCCTTCAGTGTGACAGCCCTTCTCAGGGGTCGACTCTCTCTCGGGGGTTAAGCCATAAGCCCCTCTGCCTCCTGGAACCGGACCTCTCTGAGCCTTCTGCATGCCTGTCTCTTGCTGTTGGCCCCCTCAGGTAGTGCACGTGCTCTGGACCTCCAGGGCCTCCACTCCCAGAGGTAATAATGCACCCCTGATCTCTAGACTGGAGTGACTCTCGAGCA
This sequence comes from Dermochelys coriacea, assembly GCF_009764565.3. Taxonomy (NCBI): domain Eukaryota; kingdom Metazoa; phylum Chordata; order Testudines; family Dermochelyidae; genus Dermochelys; species Dermochelys coriacea. Next base: position 353,810,278 of record NC_050068.2, on the reverse strand, counting down.
GTGTAAAACAGGAAGGTTTATTGAGCATCTGAACCCAGCACAGGAAACTCTCTGGGCCCTTGGGCCTAGCAACCCTCAGCCAGTACATCTAGATCTCTCCTGCATCCAGCTGGGCTCTGGCTGCTCTCTCCCCCCAGTCCAGCCGCTCCCTCCTTCCAGCCAATCGTCCTAGATCCTCTCCCTCAACAGCTTCTCCCCTGTCCTTTGTCTTCGGTCCCAGGCAAACAGGTTGCCTGGGCCACCTCTCTTCCATCCTTTGCTCCCCACTGGCTGGAACCGGCTGGGCAGGTCACCGGGGTCCTCTCCCCTCAGCCCTTTGTCCTCCCGCTGGCCAGAACCGGCTGACGGCCAAGCTGGGGTGGGCCTCTCGGTCACCAGGTCACCGGTCGCTAGGGTTCCCCATCTCCAGGCAGTTGTCTGGGATCCCAACTGCTAGGCGAGGTCATGCCTGGTCTCCTACAACAACAAATGCCCTTTCCCACCCCCTCGTTACAGGGGCACTGAGATCCACACAGTGTACATGCAAAACTCTAAGAAAATCATCTACTTCGTCACAAGGATAAAGAAGGGTTAGTAGGTTACAAATTGTTGTAATGAGCCATAAAACCAGTGTCTCTATTAAGACCATGATATTTTGTGTTTAGCGGAGTTATGAATTTAAGTTCCCAGGCTTGCCTTTTAAAGGTGTTGTGCAGGTTTCCTTTGAGGATGAGGCGAGATTGCTTTGTAAAAAGTGTTTGCCCCTGAGTGATAGGAATGTTTTTGTCTTTTATCACTTTTCTGTGTGAGTTCATTCCAGAGCATAGTGGATGTCTGGGTTCACCCATGTAGTTGTTGCTGGGGCATTTGATGCACTGGATGAGGAACCCCATGTGTTGTGACAGATGTGTAGGAGCCATTGATCTTGACAGTTGTGTTGATCATCATAGCAGAGGAGATATGTCTGCAGGTTTTGCATCTGTTGATCTGGCAGGGTCTCACGCCGCTTTGAATCTGGTGGTTCCTGGTCTGTGAGGAGCTTGCTTCTGATGATGAGCTTGGAGAGATTGGGGGTTTTTTTGAAGGCCAGAGAAGGAGTTTTGGAAAAGATATCTTTCATGATGGGGGGTCCCCATCAAATATGGGGTGTAGTTGTTTGATTATACCCTATATGGGTTGCAGTTTGCATGGTATGTGACAGCTAGGGGTGTGCGATCAGTGGGTACCTCCCCCCCCCGTATTGAATCATGTTTTCTCAGGTATGTGCGTGGCCCAATCCATGATGTAATCTACTTCTCTGTAGGAGTGTCCTTGTTTGGGGAAGGTGGCTTTAAATGAGTTAAGGTGAATCTCCTGAACTTTCTCATCGTAGCATATTCTGTAGTATCTGAGTGCTTGGCTATAGATAACAGATTTCTTCGTTTGTCTGGGATGGTTACTGGATTTGTGAAGGTAGGTGTGGTGATCTGTGGGTTTCTTGTAATTGTCTGTAGGGTTTCAATGTTGAAGCTGATCATGCCATCCAGAGTTTGATACTGGTGTGGAAGTGTTCTAGAGCAGTGGTTCTCAAACTTTTTTTTTCACAGACGACTTGAAAATTGCTGAGGGTCTTGGCGGACCACTTAATGATCTTTCCAAATGTTGTTTGTACCGTTAGCTAACTATTGTAAAGGGCTTTGGATAAAAGTGCTATATATAAAAAAATTTAATAATTAACTTTTTTTGTTCTGCAAATAAAAGCACACAACTGATATTTTAATATCAGTAGTCTCTCCACCGCCGTGGCAGCCCCCAAGCTGGGATGGAAAGGAGCGAGGGGGGGAAGGGGGTGTCTCTCCCCAGCAGCCGCAGCCCTGGAGCTGGAGAAGGTCGCCTCTTTCTCTGGTTGCCACAGCCCTGCACGTCCAAATTCCCCCTACCCCCTCTTCTCACCCTACTGCCCCCCCACCTACCTCCTATTTCCCCCACCTCACCCCACTGCCCCCTCCCACCTATGCCCTATTCCCCCCAAGGCCACCCCCTCACCTTACAATGTGCATCTTCTCCAGGATCCAGGCACCTAATTAGTGGAGCCATGCCTGCGCGGCTCCACTAATTAGGTGGGTGGCCCTTCGTTCTCTCGTGTGCGGCTGTCCAGGCGCGCACCTTTAGAGGGAACTATCTGCAGAGCACCTGAATGGAGCTCACAGACCACTGGTGGTCTGTGGACCACAGTTTGAGAACCTCTGTTCTATAGAGAGTTTGATGGATGGGTGGGGGTGTTTGAAGCTGTGGTGAAAATCTGTGAGGGAGTTTAGGTCATCTATCCAGAGAATGAAAATATCACGAATGTAATTCAAGTATATCATTGGTTTGTGATGCATTTGTCTAGACCTCCCTCCTTGAGGTGGCCTGTGAAGCAGTTGGCATATTGGAGAGCCATCCTAGTACCCATGGCTGTACCCGTGGTTTGGACAAAATGTTTGTTGTTAAATGAAAGTTGTTGTGGTTCAGGATGAAGTGGATGAGTTTGATAATGTGTTTGGGGTGGATCTCTGAGTGTTATTCATTGTCTTGTAGATATTTGAGGCAGACAGCAATGTCAGCATGGAAAGGGATGTTGGTGTGTAATGAGGTGACATCCATGGTGGCAGAGATGGTGTTCTGAAGGAGATTGTTAATGCTGTAGAGTTTCTGAAGGAAGTCAGTTGTAACCTGGAGGAAACTGGCCCCTTGGGCAATGAATGGTTTGAGGATGATTTCTGTGAGTGCTGTTATTCCTTAAATAAGTGAGCTGTGGCCAGACAGGATGGGCCTGCCTGGGTTCCCTGTATCTGGGAAGCATTAAAAGGTACCTGGGTGGGTTCGTGGGGGGTGAGGTTGCAGAGTTTATTTTAGAGTTGCAAGGGGAAGGATTTGATAATATCTTTAAATTACTGTGTGAATTGCGGTGTGGGGTCGTCTTTGAATTTTTTATAGGAGGTGATGTTGGAGAGTTGCTGGTTGGCCTTGTTGACATAGTCATCATGGACAAGGGCTACAGTGGCACCCCCTTCGTCTGGTGGTTGGATTTCAAGGACTGTTTATCTGTCTTCTCATCAGTGGAGAGGTTGTGGTGGATGCGAGGTTTAAGGATTTAGAATCATAGAATACCAGGGTTGGAAGGGACCTCAGGAGGTCATCTAGTCCAACCTCCTGCTCAAAGCAGGACCAATCCCCAATTTTTGCCCCAGATCCCAAATGGCCCCCTCAAGGATTGCACTCTCACCATAGTCAATTTTTTTTTTGTTGGTCCTGAAGCAATTGATGTAATAATCAATTATGTGGTTTCTTCCACTGGGGGGTGGGGGGGGTGTCCAATTAGATGATTCTTTATGACTGTCCGTGGCAATGTGGTAGTTGTGGGAGGTGTCGTCTTTGTTGTGGAAGAATTCTTTGAGTCAGTGAAATAATTCTTCTAGTTCTCCACTTATTAATATGGTATCAGGTTCTGTGATGGGGCAGAAGTTGAGCCCCTTGGAGAGGACAGGTAATACAGCTCTGATTGGGGGTAGTCTTGATAGGTTGATGTTATTGATGTTGTGTAGTGAGCATGTGTTGTGTCTTGTTTTCATGGTTTCCTCTGGAGGTGGTGTTCTATGATTGTGTAGTTGTTGTTGTAGTTGTAATTGGTTCCACTTTTTGTTGTTCCACTTGTGTTGGATGGCTGTCATTAGGTTTTTTTAGAGAGACAAGGTGAGTGAGATAATATCTTCTATTGGACTAACTTCTGTTGGTGAGGGAGACAAGCTTTTGAGCTTACACAGAGCTCTTCTTCAGGTCTGGAAAAGATAATCAGAGTATCAGAGCTAAATACAACGTGGAAAGATTGTTGGGGATACAGGGTTAACATGTATTGCAAGAAACCACTTAAAATGAAATGGGCAATGGACATCTCTGCAGCATAGGAGGTATTTGTCCGTGTAAATTCAGTAGTGATCAGATTTGTGGATGACAGTGCGGTTGGAGTGGTAACAAACATACAGGTGAGGAGAATCAAACTACAAAGTGACCTAGAGAGGGAACATGAGCTTATAGTGGGGGTGGTTTCAGTGCTGATAAAATGAAAGAAAGAGGAAGTAGTCCAAATACAAAACGGGAGGTTGTTAGTAAGCAGCAACACTCACTGCAATAAAGCAAATGTGTTTTCATCTTTCCCCATAGTAATGTCCTAACATTAATTTTTTATATAACCAAGCATTATCGTTGCTACAGGGAAAGTGGAATTGAGGTTGAGAGATGAGGTGTCCCCAAGAGGGTCTCAGCCCGCAATAAGGAAGTTTGAGAACTATGGCTGCAGATGTCTACAGAATTTCTCGGTTAATAATGTTGCCATGTTTTGTTTTTAATTTACTAGATTGTAATTACCAGGATTGTTCTTTTTTTTTAAAAAAAAATTGGTACCATATTTGCTATTACTAAACCTTTGGTATCTCCCAGTTCTCTGACTTTTAAAAAATAATTGTCAGCGTTCAGTAAGTATGCTGGCTAATTCTAGTGAAACCTCAGAATGAATGTCTGCTGGGCCATCTGACCTGTCCACATTTTCAAGTATTCTTGAGTGTGCTGTTTGGCCTCAGTTGAACAAAACTCTGAAACACATTGACGTAAGTGGGATTTAAGCCTGTGTTTATGTGTTTCTCTGCGGCAAGGTGATGTCATGGTTATGGGACTAGCCTAGGAGTTGGGAAACCTGGCTTCAATTCCCTGCTGCACTGCAGACTTCCTAAGTGATCTTGGGCAAAAAAAGGTAGGGTCCATAAAGTAGTTAGTTGCCTCAATCCCATTTTCAGTCACCACTGCGACCCACAAAACTCCTGCTTGTGCCTAACTCTGTAGGTGCTGAAACTCACCTGGACCCCAAGTTTTTGCAGTAAAAGTTTCCTATGTTTCAACCTCAGAGCTCCTGCAATGCTGCCTCACTCCTGCTTGAGCCCCAGAGACCTCCACTAATGGGAGGAAGACAGGAACTTCTCTGCCTAAATTGCATGTGGGGCCTGCTCCTAATGCCACACAAGAGCAGCTGGGTGACTGGCAGAACCTCCCTTACAACCCTTAGCCCAGGGGTTAGAGCACTCACTTGGGATGTGGGAAACTACCACTTCAAATCCTCCCTCAGCCCGATGAGGAGAAGGGATAGAACAGGGCCCTGCTGTCTCTCAGGTAAGTGCCCTAAGCATTGGGATAGAGAATAGCCTGCTATGGGTCTCCTCAATCTCTCAGATCAAAGTTGTTCCACTTTAATTATTTAACAGAATAATTCAAGAGTAATTGGCCAGGGAAAGAGTAAGACTGACTCTAGTGGTTAGGGCTCTCTGTGAGGGGGTGGGGCTTAGCACCCCCCATCTTGGAAGCATCTCCCACTGGCTACGTTAGGCAGTTCCCTGTCTAGCTTACTGGCTTTGTGCATTGCATTGTAAGGCACCTGACTCTCCCCGTTCATTGTATGAGAGCCTAGGTGCCTAACCTGGGTTTGTGGCTCTCCTAGGTTTCTAAAAATGCAATGCCGAAGTCCCTTTTGTGGATCAGTCCTTAGCCTGTCAGACACACATCTACAAAGCTATTGTTGCTCCTGACTTCCACTGAAATCAATGGTGGTTAGGAGCCTAAGTACCTTTGTGGGTCTGTGCCTCAATTCCCCATCCGCAGATTAATATGGAGAGCCAGATAATGGAGGCTCGGATAAATGGGGTTCTGCTTTATATCAATAAAACATAGTGTTCAACTAGTACTTATATGTATTGTGGCTAGGGAAACTAGAGTTGAGCGTTTCATTTTACTCATGGAAAAACATGGATTTTTATAAAAAGAAAAGGAGGACTTGTGGCACCTTAGAGACCAACAAATTTATTTGAGCATAACTTTCGTGAGCTACAGTATTTTCAGTATTTCAGTATTTTCCACTGAATGCATCCAATGAAGTGAGCTGTAGCTCACAAAAGCTTATGCTCAAATAAATTTGTTAGTCTCTAAGGTGCCACAAGTCCTCCTTTTCTTTTTGCGAATACAGACTAACACGGCTTCTACTCTGAAACCATGGATTTTTATGTTTTTTTTTAATCAGATCATTTTTTTTTAAATCTCAGAAAACTAGGATCCCTGATTATGACCTAGCCCCTTCATACTCTGTAGTTAGTTTGACTTGCATTCTGTGGCAGGCTCTTTGATTCTACAGTAGTCCAGAGCAACAGACTGGAAATTGTGTGGCAGCTTCAGAAAAAAATTAAAATGGAATTTCTTCTTTCAGTGGTGTAGATGTGTATTCCATTCAGGTGTTTGTGTCAGATGCACTGAGAGCTGGAGACTTTCTTCCTGCAGCAGCATCCTCTAGGGCAGCGCACATATCTTGCGTCTGCTTGTGGCCTTTTCAGAGGCTATAAATGGGCAACAATGCCCCACCCCTACTCAGTTCCTTCTTACTGCCAGTGACCTAAGTCTGATCTCTCCACCTGGTTCTGTCTTCACAGTTTGTTTCCTGTGTCACAGCTACTTGATGAATTTTTGTAATGTAAGTAGTTAGTAGCAGTTATTACTAGTAGCGTAGTGTATTTAGTTGGTTTTAGTAGGTTATGCAGTGTTCTTATCTAATTCTTTTTTGAACCCTGTTATACTTTTGGACTTCACAACATTTCCTGGCAATGAGTTCCACAGGCTGGCTGTGTGTTGTGTAAAAAAGTACTTTCTTTTGTTTGTTTTAAACTTAATGCCTGTTAATTTTATTTGGTGACCCCTGGTTCTTGGGTTAGGTGAATGAGTAAATACGGGATACTCGGGGCTATCCTCCCCTTAGTGATCTCTTTTCTAAGCTGACTGGTCACAGTCTTTTTAATCTCTCTTCATATGGAAGCTGTTCCATACCCCTAATCATTTTCATTGCCTTTCTCTGTACCTTCACCAATTCTATCTTTTTTGAGATGGGGTGACCAGAACTGCATGCAGTAGTCAAGATGTGGGTGTAGTATGGATTTATATAGTGGCATTATGATATTTACTGTCTTATCATCTATCCATTTCCTAAAGGTTCCTACCATTGTTAGCTTTTTTGACTGCTGCTGTATATTGAGTAGATGTTTTCAAAGAACTATCTATGATGACTCTAAAATCTCTTTCTTGAGTGCTAATTTAGAGCCCATCATTTTGTCTGTATGGTTGCGATTATGTTTCCTGTGTGCATTATTTTGCAGTTACCAACATTGAATTTCATCTGCCATTTTCTTGCCCAGTTGCCCAGTTTTGAGAAATCCCCTTGCAACTCTTAGCTAAGTCCAAAGCAGACTACAATCTTGAGTAATTTTGTATCTGCAAACTTCTCCACCTGTTTATCCTTTTTTCCAAATCCTTTATGAATATCTTAAACAGCACTGATTCCAGTATAGATCATTGGGGGAACCTCATTATTTACCTCTCTCCATTGTGTAAACTAGCATTTATTCCTACTCTTTGTTTTCTGCCTTTTAACCACATACTGATCCATGAGAGGATTTTCCCTCTTATCTCATGACTGCCTACTTTGCTTAAGAGCTTTTGGTGAGGCATCGTGTCAAAGACTTTCTGAAAGTCCTAGTATATTATATCGACTGGATCGCCCGTGTCCACCTGTTTGTTGAATCCCTCAAAGAATTCTTATAGATTGGTGAGGCATGATTTATCTTTACAAAAGCTGTGTGACTCTTTCCCATCAAACTGTGTTAATCTATGTGTCTGATAATTCTGATCTTTATCATAGTTTCAACTGATTTGCCTGGTACTGAAGTTAGGCTTACTGGTCAGTAATTGCCAGGATCGACTCTGGAGCCTTTTAAAAAAATCTGCATTCCATTAGCTATTTTCAAGTCATCTGGTACAAGAGACTGATTTAAGCAATAGGTCACATATCACAATTAGTTGTTCTGCAATTTCATATGTGAGTTCCTTCAGAACTCTTGGATCAATCCCATCTGCTCCTGGTGACTTATTACTGTTTAATTTATCAATTTGTTCCAAAACCTCCCCTACTGATACCTGAATCTGGGACAGTTCCTCAGATTTGTCACCCAAAAAGAATGGCTCAGGTGTGGGAATCTTCCTCCGATCCTCTGCAGTGAAGACTGATGCAAAGAATTCATTTAGTTTCTCCTCAATGGTCTTGTTTTCCTTGAGTGCTCCATTATCACCTCAATCGTCCAGTGGCCCCACTGATTGTTTGCAGGCTTCCCGCTTCTGATGTACTTAAAATAAATTTCCTGTTAGTTTTTGTGTCTTTTGCTGGTTTCTTTTCATTTTTTTTCTGTCCTGCCTAATTATGTTTTATGTCTGACTTGCCAGAGTTTGCAAAAAGAAAAGGAGTACTTGTGGCACCTTAGAGACTAACAAATTTATTTGAGCATAAGCTTTCGTGAGCTACAGCTCGAAAGCTTATGCTCAAATAAATTTGTTAGTCTCTAAGGTGCCACAAGTACTCCTTTTCTTTTTGCGAATACAGACTAACATGGCTGCTACTCTGAAACTTGCCAGAGTTTGTGCTCCTTTCTCTTTTCCTTTGTAGGGTTTCACTTCCAATTTTTAAAGGATGCCTGTTTGCCTCCAGCTTCCTCTTTTATTCTGCAGTTTAGCCGTGCTTTCTTTTTTGGGGGTCCTCTTACTATTTTTTTATTTGGGGTTCTGGCATTTCCAGAACCCCATATTCACCCCCCAGCGTGTAATTATGATATGTTTCATAAAAAGCATGCTGTGTAAGAGATCTTATGAAAAGTCATGATCTGCTGAAACTCATTGTTCTGTCCAAATGTGTATATCATTAGTGTGTATCAAGTTAAGAGATTTTTGTTGTGTGGTTGATACTGAAATATGTTGTAAGTTTGCTAATGGCATAAAAAGAAAGCCAACAACTCAAAGGAGGGTCCTCAGGACAGAGGGTACTCAATGTCTATTAACAAGCAGGGAAATTGTAATCAGGGGATTTACAATTCAAGGCCAGTTGCAGAAGCACCCACCTGCGGGGATTGCTCAACTGGGCGACTCAGGGAAGCCCTCCAGGACCTGCCAAGACAAATGTCTTCTAGGCACAGGGACTATGGATATAGAAGAGGGGACAGTGGCTGCATGGCTTGGCCTCACTCCCCCGCAACTCAACTCCTGGAAACACATCTGGAAGGGGAAGGTGGTCCAGGGTTGGAGAAGAATTCCAGCCTGTGTACTGAAGATCTGTAACCTTCTTGTACTATCAGGATGAGGCACTGCTTGATTCAAATCCTGTTTAGTTTATACAGTTTAGATTGTGCGCTTATTTTTATTTTCTTTGGTAACCATCTCTGTCCTTTATGCCTACCACTTATAGTCACTTAAAATCTATCTTTCTGTAGTTAATAAACCTGTTTTATGGTTTACCTCAAACAGTGTGTTTTGGTTGAAGTGCTTGAGAAACCTGCTCAGGAACAAGAGTTGGTGCATTTCCTCTCCACATTGAGGGAGGGATGACTGGGTTATAAACGTATGCTGGTCAGGCTTCTGACCAGGAAAAGACATCACAGCCCAGGGGACCAAAGATGGGGAGCTGGGGGAATTGGCTGGAGCCTCTCTATTGTTAGTTCATGAGTGCCTGGGAGAAGCGTTCATGTAACTCAGCTGGGTGTGTCCCTGCCTGGGGATGTCTGTGTGAATGCAGGAACTACCAGAGGTTTTCAGCTTGTCACGGCATCACATGGTGACAGGGAGCCCAGGTTGGAGGGACAGAGGACTCAGTGGTACCCCAGGTCCAGGCTGCACCCCCGGAAGGCCCCTCACTGTTAGTTTGAGCCTTGTGTTTTTAAATCATCTCCATGTAGTTTGCAGGCATTTCACTCTTGTGACTGTTCCTTTTAATTTCCATTTAACAAGCCTCTTCATTTGTGTAGTTCCCCTTTTTGTGAAGATAAAAGCTGCTGTGGTGAGTTTCTTTGGTATTTTCTCCCCTCCAAGGATGTTAAATGTTGTTATGTTATGGTCTCTATTACTGAGCAGTTTAGCTATATTCATTTCCTGGACCAGATCTTGTGCACCATGTGGGACTAAATCAAGAACTGCCTCTCCCCTTGTGGGTTCCAGGACTAGCTGCTCCAAGAAGCAGTCATAAATGGTGTCTAGAAATGTTATGTAGAGCTCTGCCTCCTTTTTCAAGGCCTCTCTTCCCAATGGTTAAAGACCTCCCTGGGTTCCTTCATTGTCCCTAATTGAGCTTGCAGTCTCCAGCCTTGCAAAATCATTTGTCTCTGTTTATATGTGTGAGATCTTTCCACTTCTGGATATCCAATTTTAGATGAATAATGGAGTAAACTTTCTGACAGTGAATTGTATGGTATTAAGTCATGGAATACTCTCCTGGACATCCCATTACTTGAAACATTTATTTGCAGAGAGGATAAACCCTGTAGATTAGATTGTAGAGAATGATCCTGCCCTGGCATCACAGGAGATAGACAAGATGGGACCTAATGGATCTTATCCTCCCTAATTTCTGCAGATTATCTATTTCTACTTACTCATTGCCATGGAAAAGGTTATAGTTTTTCTGTTCTAAACTTGTTCCATGGTCTCACCACTGTTGTTCTTGGATGTGGTTATGGAATTACAGAAATGGTGGGTTGCCATCTTCTAATCACTCTCTCTTTCTCTCCATAGAAATGTCTGCGGCTAAATCCTGATGTTCCTGTCTGGATCTCTAAACAGCGCATTCTCTGCACCTTGAACCACAGCCTGAAGGATGTTCTGAACTATGGGCTTTTCCAGCCAGCCTTCAATGGCAGGGCTGGAAAGTTTCTGGATGAGGAGCGACTGCTGAGGGAATACCCTCTGAATCCAGACACTCCTGTCCCCTACCTGGAGGTATCTATCTGCTTTTTTATCTGACTTATGTGGTCTCCATCATGGTAGTGTCTGAGTGCCTCAGAAGTACTAAAAAAGAGTAAGAAAAATCTTTCTTTTTTTTTTTTTTTGCCAGTGGGAGTGAAAACATGAATATACCATAACAATTTGTGCGGATGGGTGGGTGAGTGTGTTTGCTTGTGTGAAGAAGTTACGGAGGACAAGCTGAATCACAGAAACGAGCTTGACATTTAGTTCTCAATGTGCCGAGCCTCTGGTCATTGTTTGTCTTTGCTGGCAATGGGCTCCACAGTGTTGGTCCTGCTTATGTAAAAGTTCTGATCCTTTTGATCAACAGCTTCAAGTGGAGTGTAGCTATTGTGGAAAGCCAAAGTCATGGTGGAAGAGGGAGTTTGTCAGGTAGCTAAGGACTGTCTCATGGAGAACTGGGAATATCAGGACAGAGACCTTGAATTCGATGTTGTATTCAATATGTGTCCATTGCAGAGACTGAAGTATGAAAGTGGTGTGCTTAGGTAACAAGTGGCAGACTTTGGCACCCTTTGTGTAATGGGTGCTGGGGGATAAATATTATGTACATCTCCGTAACCCTCCCCTTTCCTGCACCTCAGTTTAACTCTTTGCTGAAACACAGGTCAGAGTTCTGTCACTTCAGGACTTTTCAGAAAGCATTACATAGTTAACCCTTATGGACTGTTGCATACATAACCCTGAACATAGCTTTTAATAACAGTTCCCTGTCAGCTGCAGCGAGAAAGGGCAACACAGAGGGCTGGCTCCAGCTTTTTTGCCACCCCACGCGGCAAAGCAAAAAAGAAAAGAAGAACCCAATTGAGCTGCCGCCGAAGAGGAAGAGAGGGAATGAAGGACTTGCCGTCGAAGACCCAGACATGCCACCCCAATAATGCAGGGAGTGCAGCCCCTTTGTATTGGCCGCCCCAGACATCTGCTTCCTTCGCTGGTGTCTGGAGCCGGCCCTGGCAACGCAACTTCTTAGTAAACACTTCATACACATTTTAAACATTTTAATCAGTATTTGGAATGTTTAATAGCTTTTATCTAAAAGCTATTATTTAGTAAATCCACCAGTCTTCCTTAGACAGACTTTCACCACTTAGCTGCTGTTAAATATATTTCAATATAAGGTTTCAACAGAACTTGCATACTTTAGCACACACGTATAATGACATCCCCTCTGATCTTCTTTCAGTAATAATTTCTCAGTTTCTGTCATATGGCCATCATATGCAGGGTGTGGCATCTGGATTCTTCAGACCTTGGGCAGAATAGCAGCTTCTGAGTTGTTCTCCAAACACTTCAGAGCCTTGTCAATAAACAAAAGTCTGGGATTCTAATAGGGAGCAGCATTCCAGCCCTTGGGTTAATAGCTGACCTAGTCTACTGAGTTTCTGGTGAGATAAGAAATCTGTAGGCTGTAGCCAAAGTTATATAGGTATTGGGATCAGCATATAAAATATCCATTTCCTGGCTTTCCCCATAAGCTCAGCTGAGTCAGATAAAGATTTACAACCCCTCATGTTGCTGAGGTCTACCTCATTCTTTCTTTATCTGAGACAAAATCCTAATTTCGTCTTCCAATGTCCGTCTGTCTGTATCCCACTCATGGTGCACATGCGCTGCTTGCATAAGATTATGGAATGTATTCACGAGCAATGTCCACAAGGGGTCGCACGTGCACCCTGCACACCCTCGTCCTTCCCTCCCAATGGCAGAAAGGGCAGAGCCACTCCAACCACCACTCTGAGCACCTTTGGCAGAGACTCAGAACAACCTCAGTCTCCCATAAGAGGTAGTTTTTAGGTACATAGTTTACTGTGCTTTCAGTAGTTATTAGTTTGTTTCATAGTGTTTCATTTTGAGCCAACTAGCAAAAAAAAAAAAAGATTTTCTATAGACATAATTTAGTAGTTAGGATACCTGGTGCCTGAACCCATATCTCCACATTTCAAGACTTGTCCTTCATGTTGGAGGGGTAATTTCCCTTAATGACTGACATACTGCTTAGGAGAGAGTCATATTCCCTCTAAGTGTGCAATTTCTAACACATTCAAAAAATACACACAAAAGACCAGGGAATCTTGGCTCAAACTTTACCACCTGGAATAATCTGTGGGCATGATCAGATTCAGAAGTGGCTCAGAAGGAAGAAGTTCAAGATTAGATACTTCCCTAAAAATTCATGCAGCTAGTATTCAGCCACTATTACTGCTCCTGGATTGAAGGGGTCAAAGAGAGCTCACTGCTCCTCCAAGAGCTTATAAATGGCACCACAAACACTGTTGCAACAGTCCGTGATCTGTGCTATCTGCAGGAGAAAGGAGATTATCTCTAATTTTGTCTCTTGGCACTGTTTTCCTTCTCTGGTACCAAACAAAAGGAAACCACAGAGCCATGGGTCTATGGGCATGGCTAAATCGGCACAATGCAGTTGGCCCGGCAGAAGTAATTGGAATCAGCACCAGCACAATGCTGCGCTAAGAAGGCACCCACTGATCTGTTCGCAGTACTTATGACTTTGGCCCCTCCAGCTAGATCTGCAGCTCTGAGAGCTCCTTTGACACCAACTCTTTGAATGCCAGCATGCTCACTGTGAGTTCACTTGGGGTAGATTCATTTAGCATGGGCTCAGTCAGTGATGACACACTCACCAGTCACTGGCTCATTCAGCACTGTCCCAGATTTCCATGGTGTTCAGACATCCTGTACCTGCAACACCTATTGAAATATCATTACTACCTAGGCAGTGTCGCAAGTGACTCTGGAACTGAAGTCTCCTCTGGTAGATGTCACCTTTTAATTACTGTCTGTGAATCCTTTTCAGTACCAGGGCCACTGGTACCAGTTTTTTTTTTTTTTTTTTGCTCTGTCAGTTTACAGGAAGGTCAATGAGTTCACCTCAGGTTTTGGGATCCCCCAAGTGTATCTCCTTCTCTGGAAGTTTTCTTGTCCTCCTCTTTGTCTCCTATTTGCAGTAGAAACCGTTCCCCCAGCCTGGCTCAATTCTCTGTGGGCCAATCCAGGGACATAGAACAGCATAGGAAGTATTCTTGTTATTTTTCGTACAGCGGTCATGTTCCTCAGCCTCCCCATGCTCGTTGGATGCATCCTTCTTGGTCTGATATGTCATGTCTGTATGGATTCCAGACCTCGCTATTTGGTCATATTAGTTTCATTTTCAGGGACAATTTCCATTACCTATTCCAAGGTCCAGAGACAAATCTTCTAAACCTGTCTCCAAAGTCTCTCACTCACCTGCAGGGGAAATCGTTCAGGAAGAGCAACCGCAGATGAATGAAGAAAATGACATAGAGCCATCAGATAGACCCATCTGCACCTCCTCTTTTTTCATCATTCTCATCAGATGAGGCAATGACTCCTTTTGTCCCTGCTACCGTAGATGACTTTAACGCATTTCAGGGGTTACTTAAGAGGGTGGCTGGAACCTTCTAGGTTCCTCTGGAGATGGCACAAGAAAAGGCATATAAACTATTTACTATTTTGCAGCCTACATATCAGAGTATGGCAGTATTGCCAATCCAGGAGGGGATATTAGATCTGTGGGCCATTCCAGCTTCAGTCTCTGCCACATCAAGGCATATGAATTTGAGACATGAAGTTACATCAAAGGGTTTTTAATTTTTGCATTTTTACTTGCTGTCATCCTTAGTAGTAACTGCAGCCAAGGAAAGATCCAAGCAGTCAGTGAAATATAGGCTGGAGAATAAAAAAACAAAAAATTGGGTAGTTGGAAGAGAAAAATCTACTCCTTTGCTAACCTGCAGGTCAGGATAGAGCATGATTAGGCCATGTTGGCCAGAAAGGATTTATCTGCAGTGGGATTACACCAGAGAACCGTAAAGAGGAGTTCAGCTCCATTTGTACAGCAGGTCAGTTAGTTACCAGGACTTTCTCACAAGCTGTTTTGATCTGCAGACATGGGAGTGAGATCAGTGGTAACAATTGAGTGAGATCAATGGAGTGACAATGAGAAGAGCTTCATGGTTCTCTGAGCGATTGCAGATGTGCACTCCACTCAGGTGTGCGTGTGCCCGGTGTGGCAAATCTGAAGAGCTTTGCTTAGCAGTACCCATTGGGGTGGCGATTGTGCCCTCTGGCCTTTGTACCCTCTCCCATGGCACTGCCCCGATCCCTGTCACTTCCCTCTCACCACCCGCGATCTGAGTCAGAGCTTTCATTGGGGTTCTACTGCATGATTACTGATAACAGTGAGATTGTCTGTGAGTTTTTGTAAATAGTTAATGAGTAGTACCACTATACTTATTTAGTTAGTTCAGTAGTTAGTTACTGTTTACTGTATTACCTGGTGCTATGCCCTTACCAGGTTTTACGCATTCTCCTTTATATGGGATAGGTCTTCTGAGAATGGGAATTCCCCAAGTGGACATGTTCACCTCCAACAGGAACAAGAAACGTCACATTTTCTGTTCCTGAGGGGGGAAAAAGTCTGGCCTACATAGCAAATGCTTTCATGATTCCCTGCTCAAATCACCTAATCTACGCTTTTCCATCTTGCGTTTTCATTCTCAGAGTGTTATAGAAAGTGGGACAAGACAATGCTCGGATCATCCTACTTGCTCCAGCCTGGCCTCACCAAGTCTGGTACTCAGATCTATTGCTTCTGTCCAGCCAGCAATTCATAACTCTACCTAGCCAGGCAGACATAATCTCCCAGAGTTCCAGTCTAATTCTTCACCCAGACCCTACTTGGACGGTTTGGATGCTATGTGGACGTCATTGTAGCTGTTCATTGGAAATTCAAGATCTCTTGTTACAGAGTAGAAAACCCTTCACTAGGAGAACTACATGGCCAAATGGAAATATTTTTCCATCTGGTCATCCTCACATGACTACGCTCCGTTACAAGTTTCTACACTTATGATTCTAGACTGTTTACTGTCTTGGAAGCAATCAGGATTGTCCATTAATTCAATCAAGGTTCACTTAGCAGCAATTTCGGCCTTCTATCCACCATTACAGGGAGCCTTAGTATTTTTGCATCAGATGGTTCATGATGTATAAAGGGTCCTATAAAGAATCTATAAGGAAAATAGCTGCACCATGGGATTTGAACATGGTACTCTCATCCCTTATAGATCTTGAACTAATGTCATCTTCCTTATTGTCTCATTTGTCAGTGAAAACAGCAATCATTTCAGCACATAGAATGAGAGATTCAGGCTCTGATGGCAACCCTCCATGTACAATATTTCAGATAGGGTAACAATGAGATCTTGCCCTAAATTTATTCTGAGAGCGATGTCAGATTTCGGTATTAGTCATTAAATCCATTTGCCAATGTTTTTTCCAAGGCCTCATTTATCTGTGGGAGAGACAAAGCTACACACCTTGGATTTAAAAATGGCACTTCAGTATTATCTTCACAGGACAAGACATATGTGTAAATCACCTGGGCTGTTTATATCATTTATTATTAGATTCAAAGTGAAGGCTGTTTCAACACAAAGACTCTAAATGGGTTTCTGACCCATTGATAAGCTGAGCCCTCCACATAATAGTAGAACTCGTTCTACCAGAGGCCAGGCTGTTTCAACAGCATGCAATAGCAGCAACATGGTCTTCCGCTCACACGTTCACTCAAAATTATTCTCTGGTGGTGGCTTCTAGCTCAGATACCCCATTTGGTAGGGTGGTGCCACCAAATGTTCAGATGAACTCCTACCTTCCATCCTATGCAGCAGTCAGCTGCTGGCTAATTGCCGGGAACGGGATCCATGCATACAGATATGCGAAGAAAACATTGTTACTTACTGTACAGTAACTTCGGTTCTTCAAGATGCTCTGCACATGCAGATCCCATGAGCCAACCTCTTTTTCCACAGCTCAGAATTTAACATATGAATTCTGGATGTTGAAGGAATTGAGTGCTGGTTGGGGTCACTCCATCTTTTGCGTCCTCGGGAGGGGAAGAGCAAGGGTGTGCAGGGTGCATTCGCCACCCCAATGGGCGCTGCTGGTGAGACTATTCCAAACTCCTGTGCATGGGTCATGTTCACCATGTCTAGGATGGACAGAACATCTTGAAGAAACACAATTACTGTCAGGTAAGCTAACTGCTGTAAAAGACAGTTACCAATAGCTAAATGTAAACTCCATAGGTTGTATAGCCTCTGGGGCTGACAGAAGTCGTCTCTCTCTCTCTTCCCCCCACCCCCAGCTCTCCCTGTAGGACCATAAAATACACTACAGTGGACCATAAATTATACTGAGAACTTCCCTAGATTTTTTCCTTCCTCTGAAGCAGCTTATGCTGGCTGCTGTCACAGGTGGGATACTGAATTAGATGAGCCATGAGTCTGATCCAGTCTGGCAATTCCTATATCCTATGCCTGTACTAGTCAGGGATTGAACCTAGATCACTTCCACCTGTTACTTTAGCAGGGGTCTCTATTTTCTGGGGATAGAGTATAGGCCTTCTTGTTTACTATCTAAAGAGCTCTGTCCATTGGGATCAAACTGAGCTTTACTCCACAAAGGAGTTAATGTTAAACAATATTTACTAGGGATAAACATTTTAAAATCAGCAGGCCTGGCTAACTTGTACCCAAGAGACCTAAAATTGACTGAGGAGGTCTCTGGCCCACTGATGTTAATTTTTAATAAATCTTGGATTCTGGGAAAATTCCAGAAGACTGGAAGAGTGCTAATGTTGTGCCAATATTCAAAAAGGGCAAGTGGGATGACCCGAATAACTATAGGATGGTTAGCGTGACATTAATCCTGGGCAAAATAACGGGAAATCTGATCCAGGAGTCAATTGATAAAGGGAGTATAGTTAATGCCAGTCAACATGGTTTTATGGAAAATAAATCTTTTCAAAATGTGATTTCATTCTTTGAGATTACAAGTTTGGTTGATAAAGGTAACTGTGTAGATGTAATATACTTAGACTTATGTAAAGTGTTTGACTTACTACCGCATAAAGAACAGGAGGACTTGTGGCACCTTAGAGACTAACAAATTTATTTGAGCATAAGTCTCTGTGGTCTACAGCCCACTTCATCGGATGAATAGAATAGAACATATAGTAAGAAGATATATATATATATATATACACACACACACACACAGAGAACATGAAAAGGTGGAGTAAGAGACTAATTAATTAAAATGAGCTATTATCAGCAGGAGAAAAAAACTTTTGTAGTAATAATCAAGATGGCCCATGTAGACAGTTGACAAGAAGGTGTGAGGATACTTAAAATGGGGAAATAGATTCAATATGTGTAATGACCCAGCCACTCCCAATCTCTATTTAAACCCAAGTTAATGGTATCTAGTTTGCATGTTAAGTATCCTCACACCTTCTTGTCAACTGTCTACATGGGCATCTTGATTATCACTACAAAAGTTTTTTCTCCTGCTGATAATAGCTCATCTTAATTAATTAGACTCTTACTCTACATTTTCATGTTCTCTGTATGTGTGTATATATATCTCTCTTCGTACTATATGTTCCATTCTATGCATCCAATGAAGTGGGCTGTTGTCCATGAATGCTTATGTTCAGATAAATTTGTTAGTCTCTAAGGTGCCACAAGTACTCCTGTTCTTTTTGCAGATACAGACTAACATGGCTGCTACTCTGAAACCTTAGTACCGCATGACATTCTGATTAAAAAATTAGCCCAATACATGAGTTAAGATCTGACTAAGCAGTATCTCAAAATGTAGTTCTCAGTGGAGAATTATAATCGCAAGGGGGTGCGATGTTCCACCTGATGCTATTCAGTGTTTTCATCAGTGATCTGGAGGTAAATATAAAATCACTGATGATACAATTTGCCGATGACCCAGAGAGGGCAGAGTAGCAAATAATAATAACAACAAGGTAGTCAGACAAAGTGATTAGGGTTGTTTGGTAAACTGGCCCATTAGAACAGCCAAATCCAAAATTGTGCATCTAGAAAAAAGGAATGCAGGCCACATCTGCAGAATGGGGGACTGTAACCTGGAAAGCCGTGACACTGAAAAGAATTTAGGGGTCATAGCGGACAAGCAACTGAACAAGAGCTCCCAGTGCAAAGCTGTGGCAAAAAGTGCAGTTGTGATTCTGGGATGTATGAACACAGGAATAGTGAGTAGGACAGGGGTGGGCAAACTACGGCCCCGGGGCCACATCCGGCCCTTCAGATGTTTTAATCTGGCCCTCGAGCTCCTGCCGGGGAGTGGGATCTGGGGCTTGCCCCACTCCAGCTGGGAAGTGGGGTCTGGGGCTTGCCCCTCTCCACGTGTGCTGTGTCTCTGCATAGCTCCCGGAAGCAGCGACATGCCCCCTCTCCGGCTCCTTTGCGTAGGGGCATCCAGGGGGTTCCACATGCTGCCCCTGCCCCAAGTGCTGCCCCCGCAGCTCCTATTGGCCAGGAACTACAGCCAATGGGAGCTGCAGGGACAGTGCCTGCAGACTGGGCAGCGCGCAGAGGCGCCTGGCCGCACCTCCTCATAGGAGCTGGAGTGGGGACATGCCGCTACTTCCGGGAGCTGCTTGAGGTAAGCGCCACCTGGATCCTGCACCCCTAACCCCCTCCCATGCCCCAACCCCCTGCCCCAGCCCTCATCCCCCTCCCACCTTCTGAACCCCTCCCTCCAAGCCCAGAGCGTCCTCCTGTACCCCCAACTCCTTATCCCCAGCCCCACTCCAGAGCTCGCACTCTCAGCCTGAGCTCTTCCCCTCCCCGCACTCCAACCCTCTGCCCCAGCCCAGAGCTCCTTCCCACACCCTGAACTCCCCATTTCTGGCCCCACCCCAGAGGCTGCACCCCCAGCTGGAGCCCTCACCCCCTTCTGCACCCTAAGCCCCAATTTCATGAGCATTCACTGCCCGCCATACAATTTCCATACCCAGATGTGACCCTTGGGCCAGAAAGTTTGCCCACTTCTGGAGTAGGAGTAGAGAGGGGATTTTTTCCATATGGCATAGGTGAGATTGATACTGGATCATCGTGGATAGTTCTCTGAAAACATCTGCTCCATGTGCGGCAGCAGTGAAAAAAGCTAGCAGAATGTTAGGAACCATTAGGAAAAGGATAGATGATAAGACAGAAAATATCATAATGCCACTCTATAAATCCATGGTATGCCCACACCTTGAATACGGTGTGTAGTTCTGGTTCAGGACCAGGTGATGTTATGGCGTAGTCTTTTGGGACAAGGTACCTTGGGAATTGATGTGGCAGGAGTAGCACACCCATTTCTAATCCCCGGACAGGTGGCAAAACAGTTGTTTTGGGGTGTACTCTCGTACTGCGGGGATGAATAAGATGAAGTGAATCCCTGGGGAAACAGGGCGGGATACACTTAATCGCATACAGGCATGGGCACGGTGCTGGGTGGATCCCCTGGACGGTCCGTGGGTGATGCCCCAGGCAGGGACACTGGGACCTGGTGGGGGTGTGGAGCAGGGTAGGGGTGTAGAATTGCAGGAGAAATGGTTGGAGCTGAGCGATCCGCAGTTCGTGGGGCATTTAAGGTTGCAGCACCCAGAACTTGCTCCCAATCAGCTACCCCAGTTTCTGGAATAGGCAGATGTGTGGAGGCAGATGCGTCGGGGGAAGAGCCAGTCCATGCTATTACTGCGGGGGATCAATACAAGGTGGAAAGGGGTAGGTCAGCCTGGAGAGGAGGAGGTAGAGGGAGAGTTCATGGCTTTGGAGGGGGTAGTCAGGGACAAACGGGCAGCTATAGAGCAACAGATGCAGGCTAAACTGACTACCCAGGATCCTACCATATCAGGGGGAAAGTGGCCCCAGGGGCCAAGGGACTGGGACTGCCTGAAATGCCAGACACACAATTTTGCGTGGAGACAGGAATGTGTTTGGTGCCAGGACCCACGGGCCCCCTGTGAACCAGTGAGAGGGACAGAGGTGGGTGTTGTAACTTAGGGGTACCCTGGGAGGCGTCCTGTCCATGTTCTCAGTTTAGGATGGGATGCATCTGGTCACCCCATGCTCCAGGGGGCAATCGAAGGGAGTCGCATGAGGGATTTTTTGATAGACACTGGAGCACCCATCAGTTTAACTACATGGTGGCAGGGGAGACCCTCAGAAGGGGCTGTGACAATTGTAGGGGCAACGGGAGGGGAGACACAATTAACCCTGAGACGGGGACAAATCAAAGGAATCTGGGGGGAAGGGGAGATTATGTGGGGTTGTAATGATCTGCTTAATCTGTTGGGGGCAGGAGATTTACACAAACTGGGATTTGTACTGGATTTAGCCAATTAGGTGTGTTTACTGGGGCAAATGCAAGATGGTCAGGGCTATACCATTCCCATGGGGATAGCCGCTATGACCATTAAAGCGGCACATGCCCTCCCACGACCCCCGGCTGGGTGGGAACACATCCATGTGTGGGCTAAGGATAACCTGGATTGTGGTAGGGGAAGCATGGAGGTACTGATGGGGGGAGGGGACCCTCCCCCACAGAAACAGTATCCTATTCCTCGGGAGGCATTGGCAGAGGTGGGGGAAACTATTGGGGAATTGGAACAGAGCGGACTGATTAGGGCAGTTGCATCCCCTTGTAATGCTGCTGTGTGGCCAGTGAGAAAGCCAAATGGTACCTGGCACTTCACTGTGGATTACAAGGCACTAAATGCTCTGGCCAATTCGCCAGCCTCAGTGGTGGCAGCGTACCCTGAAATGTTGGCCCGTATTGGACCCCAATTCCAAGTTTTCACTGTTTTGGACATAGCTAATGGGTTTTGGTCTCTGCCACTAGCTACCTTGTGTCAGTATAAAACTGCATTCACATGGGAGAGCAGACAATTCTGCTGGACAGTCCTACCCCAGGGATATAGGGACTCCCCTGCAATTTTTCACAGATACATGAGACAGGCTCTGGAAGGGGTGGATTCAGCAAGGTGCATACAATATGTAGACGACCTGTTGCTAATGTAAGGGACAGAGGAAGAAGACAGGGAACTAACCGAGCAGGTCCTGCAAGCTTTGGCAAGAGCAGGATTGCAGGTCAATGGGAAAAAGGCTCAGATGGGACAGACAAGAGTGACCTACTTAGGAGTGGAAGTGTCTCAGACGGGAAGGGAAATCGATAAGGGACAGGTGCAACTGATCCAGTCCCTGCCACTGCCTAAGGATGTTAAAAGCTTGCAAAGTTTTCTGGGTCTAACTGGATTTTGCAGGGATTTTGTGGCCAATTATGCAGAAATAGCCCAGCTTCTACTTGACCTAACCCGAGCCTCAACTTGGGAATGGTCAGAAGAGTGAACTGAGGCAGTGAGAGTGCTAAAGGAAAACCTGGCCAGTGCTCCAGTGCTTGCCTCCCCGGATGGGGAGAAATTCTTTTATCTGTACCCTTTGGTATCTGACACTACCATTGGTTGTGCATTAACACAGGAGTATGGAGCAAAGGACCGACCTGTGGCCTTTGCCTCTCAACTTTTGAGTGCTGTGGAACTGAAGTATGGATGGTGTGAAAAGGTGCTGTTGTGCTCCTATTGGAGGGGTAGGGAAATTCAAATACCCCATGGGAATGCAGAAAGTAATAGTCTGATCACATCATGACCCCCTGCGGCTGTTACACATGCATACTGTCTTACAGGGACAAGTGAGTGGGCAGCATATTGCCAAATGGTTGCTGGCTCTACAGGCAGAAAACATTAAAGCAGAAGTGTTAAAGGAACCCATAGTCTGGGTAGCTGGATTACATTTGGCTGGCACCCCACACCAATGTGAAGCCAGCCCAGGTAAAACCCAACATCAGGTGTTTCCGGCGGCTAACCCCAATCTGGTAAAGGAGGGGACACTGGTATGGTTTTTGGATGGAAGCTGTAGGTATCAAGGGGGATGGAAAACTGCAGTTTAGCTGTTGTGGGAATCAGAGGCAATGAGACAGTCGGCACCACTGGTTTCTCACTAGAAGCAAGGTCAGCTCAGGCAGCCTTGCTAACAGCTTTCAGTGAAGTGGATCCCAAATTTGAGCCAGAATGTTGGGTGGTGGTAGATTCAGATGATGTATTTCGTGGTGCCACATTAATGCTGAGATGGTGGGCAGATAATCAGTTCAGGGCAACAGATGGCTCCACAATCAGGCATGCTACCTGGTGGAAGCGAGTGGAGGACTCAGTCACTGTTTTACACGGATCAATGTGGTAAAGGCAAAGGCACACAAGAAAACAGGACCCCTAAGCAAAGGAAATAATCTGGCCAATGCAGAGGCCAAGAGGGCTGTAATGGAGGCACCCCCATGGCCCTGGGAGCCAGAAGAGAGTGTGCCTGTAGCAGTGTTAACAAGAAGTGGGGTGGATACAGATCGGGGAGGACGAATTCGAGAGTTGCAAGAATCTGACCCAGGACTGGAAGGCATCATGAAACTTGGGGACAGGTGGAACTAATGGAAGGGATTTGGTGCGTCTTAACAACTGAGGGGCCAGTAATATTGTGCCCTCAGGGAGGTCGGATGGCTTTCTTAAGCTGGGTGCATGGAAGCTTGGCAGGGGGACATCCCGGGTTTGAGGAGGCACTGGGAACTTTAAAAAGGCTGTGCTGGTGGACAGGAATGGCAGCTGAGTTAGAATCACATCTGGGCCGTTCTTTGGACTGTGCCAGGCACAGCCCGCTTTACAAGGTGCTAAGCGGAGAATTAATGAGACAAGCCCCAAGGGGACCATGGGAAAGAATACAAACTGACTACACAGGACCCCTACCACCAGATCACAGGGAAAACTGATTCATGTTGGTGATAGTGGATGCTTTCAACAGGTGGGTGGAAGCTTTCCCCACAAAGGATCAAACTGCCCGGGTAACTGCTGAAATACTGGTAAATGAGGTATTCACTCACTGGGGGGTCCAAAAGGTGATTGACTCAGACCAAGGACTGTTTTTCGGTCAGATCTGTTAAGGGAGCTCTCGGCCTTCACTGGAATCACACAGTTGTTCCATATTGCTTATCACCCACAGGCTGCGGGGCAGGTGGAACGCATGAACCACACCATTAAAAGCGAGCTAAGAAAGGGAGTGGAAATGGGAGGAAAAAACTGGACACAATTACTGCCCTTTGTCTTAATGAGAATAAGGGCCTGAGAATCAAAGGGCACAGGATTTTCTCCATATGAAGCTCTCATGGGAAGGGCCATGGAACAGTGGGAAAATCTTACCCCAGTACCTGGGGAAGTCACTACACACGGCTTAACACAAGAATGGATTTTAACTCTAATCGAACATGTAAAACAAGTACAGCAGCCGGTGGACTGGCGAGACAAGCAAGGAGCAATAAGAGTCAAAGCATGGTATGACCTGCCTGGGGAGCGTAATCTACCCATGGTGGGAGATCTAGTAATGTACAAGATTCCAGTTCAACATCATCCATTCCCAGCTCCTAAGTGGAAGGGCCCCTATCTTGTCCTTGACCAATTAGGGCCCAGTCTGCTATTACTGGGTACAGAGAATGGAGGACGGGAGTGGGTTCACTGCACGCAAATAAAAAGGTACAAATAGGGGATTCAAAAATAAGGAAAAAGGAACTTGGATTTAAGCTTGCTGGAAGTTCACCCCAATAAACATCGAATTGTTTGCACCTTCAGACTTCGGGTATTGTTGCTCTCTGTTCATGCAAGAAGGACCAGGGAAGTGGGAGAATGAAGGAATAAGCTCTCTAATACCCCGCCCCACGTAAAAAAGTTATATTGGAATTGAAAAGGATGTGGACAAGGGAAACAAAAATTATTAGGAGTACGGAACAGCTTCCCTGTGAAGAGAGATTAAAAAGATGGGGATTGTTCAGCTTCGAAAAGAGACGACTAAAGTGGAATATGATGGAGGTCTATAAAACCATGACTGGTTGGGAGACAGTGACTAGGGATGTGTTATTGACCCCTTCACATAACGTGAGAATTAGGGATCACCCAATGAAATTAAAGAAGATTTAAAACAAACAAAAGGAAGTACTTCTTCACACAATGCACAGACAACTGGTGGAACTCATTGCCGTGGAATGCTGTGAAGACCAAAAATATAACAGGGTTAAAAAAAGAGTTAGATAAATTCATGGAGGACAGGTCCATCAGTGTCTATTAGCCAAGATGGTCAGGAATTTAGCCCCATGCTCCAAGTGTCCCTAAACCTCTGACTTCCAGAAGCTGGGACTGGACGACGGGGTGGATCACTCGATAAATTACCCTCTTCTGTTCATTCCCTCCAAAGTGTCTGGCACTGGCCACTGTCAGAAGACAGGACACTGGGCTAGACGGACCATTGGTCTGCCCCAGTGTGACCATTTTTATGTTATGGTGTTCACCCTTAAGAAGGTTGTTGAAAAACAAGTGGGTGCAGAAAAGAGCCACAAAAATTATTCAAAGGCTGGAAAAAATGACCTACAGTGAGAGACTTAAAGAGCTCTGTCTGGTTAGTTTATTAAAATGAAGATTGAGAGGTGACTTGATTACAGTGTCTAGGTACCTGTATGGGGAGAAAATACCAGGTGCTAAAGGACTCTTTAATCTAGTGGAGAAAGGCAGAACCAGTGCCTGGAAGCTGAAGCCAGACAAATTCAAACTGGAAATAAGGCATAGATTTTCAACAGGTGCTTAACCGCTGGTACAAACAATCAAGGGAAGTGCTGGATATTTCATCTCTTTATGTCTTCAGATCCAAACTGGATGCCTTTCTGGAAGAGATGCTTTAGTCAAACACAAGTTATTGGGCTCAGTACAATGTTAACTGGAAAAATTCTATGGCCTGTCATGTGGGGGTGGGGGGCAGACTAGATCATCTGATGGTCCTTTCTAGACCTAAAATTTGTATTAAACAAAGGCTTTTTAACCTGTGAAAAGATGTGAGATATAGAATAATAAAATCATAGAAGTGCAGGGCTGGAAGGGACCTTGAGAAGTCATCTAGTCCTGCACCCTGCGCTGAGGCAGGACTAAGTAAACCTAGATCTTTCCTGACATGTGTTTGTCTAATAACTTGTTCTTAAAAATCTCCAATGACAGGGATTCCACAACCTCCCTGGGAAGCCTATTCCAGTACTTAACCGCCATTATAGTTAGAAAGTTTTTCCTAATATCTAACCTAAATCTTATTTGCTATAGATTAAGCCCATTGCTTCTTGTCTGACCTTCAGGGGACATGGAGAACAGTTGATCACCATCCTCTTTATAGCTCCCTTTAACATATTAGAAGACTGTTTTCAGGTTCCCCCTTCAGTGTTCTTTTCTCACAGCTAATGCAAGATCTACATTAAAAAGTTAGGTCGACTCAGCTACGTCACCCAGAAGTATGAAAAATCCGCACCTCTGAGCCAGTGTAGTTGAGATGACCTAACTTGTGGTGCAGACAGCACTAGATCGATGGATGAATTCTTCTGTCGACTTAGCTACCATCTCTCGGGGACGTGGATTAACGACAGTGACGGGAGAACTCTTCCCATTGCTGTCCTGAGTGGCTACACTGAAGTGCTGTAGTGGCACAGCTGCAAGGGTTTAAATGTAAACGTAGCCTAAACATGCACAGTTTTCATTAAACCTTTCCTCATGGAGCAGGTTTGCTAAACCTTTAGTCATTTGTGTTGCTCTCCTCTGGACTCTCTCCAATTTGTCCACATCATTCTTAAAATGCGGCACCCAGAGCTGGACACAGTACTCCAGCTGAGGTCTAACCATGCTGCAGAGAGAGGATGATTACCTCCTATGTCTTAGATAATGTCTACTCCATGAGCTAGGAGTGTGGTTTCCCCTGCTTGGGTACACATGCTCGGAGTAGCTCGATGAGAGCGATCGTGAACAGAAATAGCAGTGTAGCCATGGCAGCACAGGCAGTGGCAGCAGTGGCATGATTGAGCTGTACCTAGTACCCACCCACCAATTTCAGGCAGGTTTGTACTTGGCACAGCTCAGCTGTGCTTTTGCTGACACTGCCTGTGCTAGTGCTGCTACACTGCTATGTATACTTGCGTGAGCTCTCACTGAACTACTGCAAGTGTGTGCACAAGAGCAGGGGAATTACACCCCTAACTTGTCGTGTAGACATAGCCTTACATACAAGACTCCTGTTAATAAGCACAAGAATATTAGCCTTTTTTGTAACTGCATTACATCGTTGGCTCCTACTCAGTTTGTGATCCATTTTAACCCTCAGATCCTTTTCAACTGTACCGCTGCCAGGACAATCCTTCCCCATTTTGTATTTGCGCATTTGATTTTTTCCTTCCTAAGTGAAGTACTTTGCACTTGTCTTTATTGAATTTCATCTTATTGATTTCAGACCAGTTCTCCAATTTGTCAAGGTCATTTTGAATTCTAATCCTGTCCTCCAAAGTGCTTGCAACCCCACCCAGGTTGGTGTCCTCACAAATTTTATAAGCATATTCTCCACTCCATTATTCAAGCCATTAATGAAAATATTGACTAGCACTGGGCCCAGGATTGACCCATGTGGGACCCCACTAGATGTGTTCCCCCACTTTGACAGCAAACCATTCATAACTACTCTTTGAGTACAGACTTTAAGCCAGTTTTTCCCCCCACCGTATAGTAATTTCATCAAGACCACATTCCCCTGTATTGCACTTGGCTTTTGTTCAGCTTTTTTGTCTGACCACTTTTCTTTCCCTTCTCCTCTCTAGTTCCGGTACAAGAGGCGTGTGTACACCCAGAGTCTGCTGGATGACAAGCAGTTTGCCAAGCTCCACACAAAGGTAAGACTGGCATCTAGCCTCAGGGAGCTGGATAGCTGTATCGACAGCCTAACCAGATAAGTCATAGTCTGTCAGAGAGACTCTCGCTGGCAAAGAGACTGTTGGAGAAGAAGAGATTTGTGTACATTCCAGACTTCCCCCTTTGCCAGACCTCAAATTCCCCCCTAAAAATGTATGTTGATTGCCAAGGCCTGGGTTGTGTTACTTAGTGATCTGAGCTGAAGGGCCCCCCCATGGAACTGTGGCTGGAAGCCCACCTTGGTGACATTGAACTGGTTACATACTCTCAGCAATCAGTTGTGCAGCTGGATTGAGTTCTGAGGGAGAGGTCAGGGCTAAGCCTCTCTTGGGATGGTGAGGCTGGGAGAAACACATGATGGGCCAGCTGAAGAGCTGCTTTATTCACTGATATTGATGAGTCACTGAATACCAGTACAGCACAATGGCGTACATTGACAATCATCCTTCCTCTCCCCTGGCAGACACTGCAGGGCTTCTCTTCCTCACGTACAGAAACATTATTGCACTGCCTTGTCCTCAGCTTTAACCCATGTGTGTATCAGGACAGGAGAGTCTGATTCTTAGGCGACTCGTCATCTGGCTTGAACTAAGTTCAGAATGGAGACAACTTTAGTAAAAAGAGCAAAAGATTTTTTTGTGGTTGTTTCCTGGAAGGGAATGTACTTTCCAAGTCCTCCACTTCCCAAGTACACTGCAGATGGGTGGTGTGTGTGTGTGAGAGAGAGAGAGACTTCAGATGTTATACTGGGAAGAACTTTTTTTCAGGAACCTAGCTGAAACTCAAATATTACTGTCAGGCATAGACACCCATTCTTTCCCCCGAGCCTGATTCTCTCCCCCGCCCCCCAGGCCAAGGTATCCTTAATTGTTGTTGTTTTGTATAGTGGTAGTGCATAGAGGGCCCAATCAGGATCGGGCCCAGTTGTGCTGCTTGCTGCACAAGGACTTAAAAAGACAGGATTTCCTGTTTTGAAGAGTTTAGGGTTTAATTGGAAGCAAGATGCAATCAGCAAGTATGAGAAACAATGGATGATAAAAGAGGAATGAGGACAAGACTTCCTGTCCCCCAGCTCCAAAGGTTAGCTGTGTACATAGCTTGCTTGATGGGTCCAACACATTTGAAAGTATTAAAAAATATAAATAAACAAATAGTGTGAGCTACTCCTGACTCCTTGCATTCTGGCCATCAATAAGGGCTGATTTCTTATAAGAGTCACAGGAGAAGAGGAGACTTAAAGAGGAGAGAGTAGTGGCTTTATGGAGAACCTCATAATGTGTGTTCTTCCCCACATGCCATAATTTGACTCTGACCTGCTTGGATGTGGACCCCTCGTATCTACCCTCAGGCATAGCCTCTGACTTACTCTTATTGGGGCAGCCTTGAGCCATCTCCAGGCACGGCTTCTTCAGCTGCCAGTCACTCTTGCACTGTGAAATGGAAAGTGTATTATTAGTGCACTGTGGAGTTTCCTTCAGACACATGCCATTTGTCCCTGTTTTTTCCTCCGTGCTCATGGCAGTGTTGGAGTCTGTTTGACCTTCAGCTTTAGGCTTCCTTAGTTCAACTCCTGGCACAATTCCACAGGTCAATGCTGGGATGTTGGGATCTTTGATGCTGCTGGGCAGAGGGACAGAAAAGGGTCAATTGGTCTATAAAACAGCGGCAGTTGAATGGGAGGAACTCTGAGCAGACCCTAAGCAGAAAGAGAGAAAACAATCTCCCCAAAAGGCTTGTCCTTCCAGATGGGACCCTCTAACCCAGAAGAGGGAATTACAGACCCTTCCGTTAGCCTTCGCAGGGTTGCCACAACATGAGACTAACTGTGTCTGTGGAGTGACACAAGGGAGAGATTTTATGTAGTCAGTAGCATGATGTTTGACACATCTGAGAACATCTGAGCAATGGTCACGAGTGTCCCGCACTCTCCTAGTGGCAAGGAGTTCAAGTCACTATTGCATGGCA
Organism: Dermochelys coriacea; assembly: GCF_009764565.3. Lineage (NCBI taxonomy): Eukaryota > Metazoa > Chordata > Testudines > Dermochelyidae > Dermochelys > Dermochelys coriacea. The sequence goes on along the minus strand of NC_050068.2, from coordinate 353,780,745 downwards.
CTAGTGGACTATGCAGCTTGAGGGCTATGTTTTCAGAAAGGCGGGGGCTGAGGACTAGTGTATGGTAGGGGGACATCTGAGCCTGTGTGCAAAGTGCTGCCCCCAAAGATGTGTGGGGAAGTGCATAGGCACTTTGCAGACAAACCTCTATTAAAAATAATCCCTTTGTGTTGAGTCTTCTTTTTTTCCCCAAACTGTATTGAATCTGTCCTTTATTATGCAGATAGGGCAGTGCAATGAAAAGCTGAGCCTCCAGTCCCACCTGATTTCTGTGGGAAAGATGCTGACTTGTGCATTTAATTTAGTTAGCTTTTTCCTGTGAATGTGTGTTGCATCCACTGATGTGTCGCTCCGAGGTCGTGAGGATCAGACAGCAAAAGAGAAGCCCATATCCAGCAGCCAACTGGAGAGACCGTTCCCTGTGAGGGACAGAGAAATACAGTGGCAAAGAGAGAGGGGGAGGCTGTCATACAGAGAGACAAAGTGTGTGTGTTACATGCACGCCTGCTGCTCATTTGAAGAGAACACGGTCCTGAAAGCCAGTGCTGGTGTAACTTGTACCCTCGGCACAGACTGCTGCTGCTTTACTTGGAGAGAATGAGATTGTGGAATGCATGTGTTTGCAAGCTCCACATCCCAGTTTGGAGCCTTCTCTGGCCTGAGACAGGGACTGAGAGATCGGAGTGAGAAAGGAGAGGGGCAGAGTGAGGGACATGGGCTCCTCCCTAGGAAGAAAACTGACTGAACAGAAAGACAAAAGGCAAACTTCAGGGACCAGCAGGTCCAGAGTGAAGAGCAAGGTACCCTCTGCTTCCATCCTCATCTCCTATTCCATTCTCACAATTACAGCCCTAGGCATCTGTCTCTCTGTGAGTAGCGGCGTGGTGTGTTGGTGCTGGGATGGCCCTCACGTGCTGTGTGAGTGACATTGTGGCTGATGGATGTGATGGATCTCACAGGAGCATTGGATTTGGGTGAGAGGTTTTGTGTTTGAGAAACACTTTTTGTGGAATATCTCTGAGACCAGTCTGAGGGCAGAGTTTATTTCTCTGTGATATGACCATTGGTATGTAGTTGGCTTACATTTCTAAGCAAACGGGTGTGTATTTTTATAATCCTTCCTTTGTGTGGGTTGGGGAATCAGTTTTAAGGCCATTTCCCTTGGGAAAATGGATGCACATAGCTGATTTCTTTTGGGCAGTGTATAGAGTATAGTTCTCTCAGGACAATGACATGAAAACAGGATTGATTTTACATAGTTCGTGGTGCTGTGGAACCTCGTGGTGCTGTGGAGCATAGCATATTTCTAGAGACAGTTGTTTTGAATACTATAAGAGATTTGTCCATTTGCTCAGCAGTGTACAAGAGTCTACATTTCAGTGGCCAGCTGCATTTGGCATTAGAGAGTGGGGGACGGAGGGGGAAGGAAAGGAGGATCCTTGTACTCTATACCTTCCCTGCATTCTGACCATATCTGTGTTTGTGGCTGTGGTCCTCTCATGGCAGTGATGGTTAGGATATCTCTGGAGGTGGGGTTGAGTGGTGTCTTCCGTGGTACTGAAATTTGGCATTCTCTTTTAAACAAAGCTATTATGGCTGTTGGTTGGGGTGTCAAAGATTTTCCCTTGTGTGACAATACAGACTGTTGACATTTTGGTGCTGCTTAGTTTTGTTTAAAAACCTGCCTTCTGTATGCTCATAATTTTTTGATAAATTACCCAGGTTTGGGCTGAATTGTCTCATGACTCAGTCTTGCCAACTCTTTGCAATTTTATTGCTAGTCTTTAAATTTTTTTAAAGACTCAGCTCCCAGATCCATGTGATTGTGTGAGAATGTCAGCTTCCGTTTCAGAATAAAGCAAATTTTAGTCCTTGTGGTTGCAGAGAAAAATCTGAAAATGTAAACTGTAGTATTCAGAAACCAAAAGACAAATGAAAAGAACATAGTTAATTTTTTTTAAAATCTCATGATGTAAGCCAATCTCTTGATTTTTGGGGGCCTGATTCATGCCCCTAAAAGCTTGGTGTTGGTAATACTGAACTGTGACTTCGTAGCATTCTGTTTGTGAGTTATCAGCACGTTGTGCAAGAAGCCACTATGCAGGCAGAAAAACATGAAAGATTGGAAAGATTTCTGCCACTGGGGTTCTGGACAGCTGGGAGGGTCTGGCTAAGTCAGGCACTTGTCTGGGGGAAGGTTGGGAGAGGGGATGAAATCTTCTAGATGATGTTTAGTTCTGTGGTTTCTGTATATTTCATTTCTTAGAAATTGTGATCTGTTATTTGTCTTAGGAGCTGAGAGGCCTGCTCACCCAGATGGGGAGAGATAGAAAGCAGCCATTTAAGCAAGTCTCCTGTGGGCTCAACCTTATTCATCCTCATACTGATGCCCTCTGCTGTCTCTCTCTGAAGACGGACAGAAAGGTGTAGGGGGCAGAGGGTCTCCCTGCTGAACATCTCTTGCTGTTATTTAGCATTTATCTGTATTGCAGCAGTGCCCAGAATGCCCAGTGGAGCTAGGGCCCTTGGTGCTGGCCAGCACACACTCCTGTCAGAGCCTGCTCCTGGCCCAGAGGTAGAATCAACAAATGGGTGTAAGAAACAAGTGGAAGATGTTGAGGTGGGATATCGAGGGGAAGAGTGACCGGAATGTGGGCTACCTAGGGACAGGAAGATGGATTACGTAGACCGACAGTGCACAATTAGCAGGACTGAGGGTTTTTTACAGGTAAATAAGAAACTTTGATGATGTCGGTTATCCTGACTTTCTCATTTAAAATCCCTCACCTTTTTGCATGGACTACCTTCTCTGAGCCTGTAACAATTTCCCCCCTATGTCTGGGAAGAAAATATCTCTGGCAGACCTTCCCGTGGATTCTGGGAAGTGTAATATCCCAGCACACAGATGTGCTCATTTGTTAAAGGAGTTTCACCTCCGTGTGCAGAGTTTTCAGACCCCGTGCTCTGTAATACATTAATTGGATAACTCAGGAGCTCTATACTGCATGAGGCAACTAGCCCTACTGAGGCATGCCAGGCGTTTTCCTCCTGGGGCAGTTAACTAAAGCTAGTCTCTTTCACAGCCAGACTCCAGGTAATTAGTCAGTTTCCATCTGATAATAAACAAATAAAAAGATACAATGAACAGTCCTATTGTGCTACAGTTAATGTCACCTACAGAAATGCATGCGCCTCTGGGGTGGAGTGAAGCAGCTCTTTAACAGCGGTGTTAATGCGCCTGTTTAGGTCAGGAGGCGAAGGACAGTCCTGTGTCCAGCTGAGCTTACTGCAGGTGGGGGGAACTGGGTCAGTAGAATGTACTTAGCTGAGTTAGAAATTGGCTGGGACATCAGGGTTAACACTCTGACTCTTGCCAAAAGCACCCTGGGTTGCTAATGTATATGAGTGGTCAGGGACCTGGGGATTGATAGCTGCTGATGGTAGCATTCTTTGGTTGCAACATACAACTAACGCTGCACTGAGGCTTTGGGGTCAGTGCTAATTCCAAAGGGAAAGTGCTCACATAGACACCCACGCTACCAGCTGCTCCGAGCATCCCCTAACACTGTGCCAGACATTCGGGTTTGTACTGATTCGGTGGGGACAGTGCCTCCACTGAGTGACTCACGTTATTCCTTGCGGCACACTTCTCCTTTACACTGTGCAGAGGCTGTTACTGACTCTGAAACAAGAACTCCCCCTTCAGAGTCAACCATACCACTCCCTTTATCAGAGTTCCACCCTGGAGCACAAAGTTAGAGGGGAGAGTGCTCCCAATGGATTCTGCTTCTGAGGACTCGAATGCGTGTCATGGAATCACCAGCACTACTAGGTGTTCTTTAGAAAGCTCTAGCCAAGTCTTGACCCTACTTCACATATGGGATTGGTCTGGGTCACAGCCCAAAGTGGTGGTCTGGCTTCAGGTCTCTGAACCCACTTTGGGATGCTTCTTGTAGGGTCAAAGAATCATTCACTGGGCCTCCTGAGAGGACAATTAAACTTTCTTTGTTATTTAAGAAAATTGATTATTTGACATCTTGTAGTAGGAGTGATTGAAACCTCTGTTTGTTGATGTTCAATAGTCTGTATGAAACCTGTCCGATCACTGGTATTTCAACTGCCTCCTGCTAGCAACTGGAAATGTGATCAAATGGCACTGCACTCCTCCCTGCTCTGGGAGCTGGATGCTTTTGTTACAGTTCTTGCCAGCATTCCAGCCAAACTGAGCCCTGAAAAAGATTTTCTTTTATGCTGAAATTGCTCATGAGCCACAGGAAGGACTTTGAAGCAGAAGCTCCAAGTGTTTCCTATGTAAAGGGAATATTGTCTTCCCACCCTCAGAAAGTATGACCCTACACCTAGCTTCTCATAAGAATGGCCATACTGGGTCAGACCAAAGGTCCATGTAGTCCAGTATCCTAGGTAATCATCAATTGCCCATTCCCAGCTTCTGGCAGGCAGAGGCTAGGGACACCATCCTTGCACCTCCTGGCTAAAAGCCATCGATGGATCTATCTTCCATGAATTTATCTAGTTCTTTTTTGAGCCCTGTTGTAGTCTTAGCCTTCACAACATCCTCTGGCAAGGAGTTCCACAGGTTGACTGTGCAGTGTGTGAAAAAATACTTCCTTTTGTTTGTTTTAAACCTGCTGCCTATTAATTTCATTTGTTGATCCTAGTTCATCCTAGTTCTTGTGTTATGAGAAGGAGTAAATAACATTTCCTTATTTACTTTCTCCACACCAGTCATGATATTATACACCTCTAGCATATCCCCTCTTAGTTGTCTCTCTTTGAAGCTGAAAAGTCCCAGTCTTATTAATCTCTCCTCATATGGCAGCCGTTCCATACCCCTCATCATTATTGTTGCCCTTTTCTGAAGCTTTTCCAATTCCAATGTATCTTTTTTGAGATGGGGCGACCACATCTGCACGCAGTATTCAAGATGTGGGCGTACCATGGATTTATATAGAGGCAATATGATATTTTCTGTCTTATTATCTATCCCTTTCTTAATGATTCCCAACATTCTGTTCACTTTTTAGACTTCCGCTGTACATTGTGTGGATGTTTTCAGAAAACTATACACAGTGACTCCAAGATCTTTACTGAGTGGTAACAGCTAATTTAGATCCCATCATTTTGTCTGTATGGTTATAATTATTTTTTCAACATGCATTACTTTGCACTTCTCAACATTGAATTTTATCTGCCATTTTGTTGCTCACTCATCTAGTTTTGTGAGATCCTTTTGGAGCTCTTCACAGTTTGCCTGGGACTTAACTATCTTGAGTAGTTTTGTATCATCTGCAAATTTTGCCATCTCACTGTTTATCCCTTTTTCCGGATCATTTATTAATATATCGAATAGTACTGGTCCCAGTACAGACTCCTGGGGGGACATGATTTACCTCTCTCCTTTCTGAAAACTGACAATTTATTCCTACCCTTTATTTCCTATCTTTTAACCAATTACCCATGCATGAGAGGACCATCCCTCCTATCCCATGACAGCTTACTTTGCTTAAGAGCCTTTGGTGAGGGACCTTGTCAAAGGCTTTTTGGAAATCTAAGTATACTATATCCATTGGATCCCTCTTGTTCACATGCTTGTTGACCCCCTCAAAGAATTCTAGTAGATTGGTGAGGCATGATTTCCCTTTACAAAAACCATGTTGATTCTTCCCCAACAAATTATGTTCATCTGTGTGTCTGACAATTGTTGTTCTTTACTATAATTTGAACCAGTTTGCCTGGTACTAAAGTCAGGTATACTGGCCTGTAATTGCCGGGCTTACCTCTGGAGCCCTTTTTAAAAATTGGCATGACATTAGCTATCCTTCAGTCATCTGCTACAGAAGCTGGTTTAAATGATAGATTACAGACTACAGTTAGTAGTTCTGCAATTTCAGATTTGAGTTCCTTCAGAACTCTTGGGTGAGTATCATTATCTGGTCCTGGTGACTTATTACTGTTTAGTTTATCAATTTGTTCCAAAACCTCCTCTAATGACACCTCAATCTGGGACCGTTCCTCCAATTTGTCATCTAAAAAGAATGACTCAGGTTTGGGAATCTCCCTCACATCCTCAACCATGAAGACTGATGCAAAGAGTTCATGTAGTTTCTCCGCAATGGCCTTATCATCCTTGAGTGCTCCTTTAGCATCTCAATTGTCCAGTGGCCCTGCTGGTTGTTTAGCGGGCTTCCTGCTTCTGATGTACTTAAAATTTTTTTTGCTATTACTTTTGGAGTCTTTGGCTAGTTGTTCTTCAAATTCTTTTTTGGCCTTCCTAATTACATTTCATTTGCCAGAGTTTATGCTCCTTTCTATTTTTCTCATTAGGATTTAACTTCCATTTTTTAAAGGATGCCTTTTTGCCTCTCACTGCTTCTTTTACTTTGTTGTTTCGCCATGGTGGCACTTTTTTGGTTCTTTTACTATGTTTTTTAATTTAATTTGTGGTATACATTTAAGTTGAACCTCTATTATGGTGTCTTTAAAAAATTTCCCTGCAGCTTTCAGGGATTTCACTTTTGGCACTGTACCCTTTAATTTTTGTTTAACTAACCTCCTCTTTTTTGTGTAGTCCCCCTTTCTGAAATTAAATGCTATGCTACAGTGTTGGGCTGCAGTGGTGTTTTCCTCGCCACAGAGATGTTAAATTTAATTATATTATGGTCACTGTTACCAAGCGGTCCAGCTATATTCACCTCTTGGACCGGATCCTGTGCTCCACTTAGGACTAAATCAAGAATTGCCTCTCCTCTTGCAGGTTCCAGGACTAGCTGCTCCAAGAAGCAGTCATTTAAGGTATCAAGAAACTTCATCTCTGCATCCCATCCTGAGATGACGTGTACCCAGTCAATATGGGGATGGTTGAAATCTCCCATTATGACATTGGAGTAATTCCTCTACAAGAAGAATATCTCATTTATTTTCTTTCATTTCAAGGAAGAGGATCTCCATTGCCTTGTATCATTTCCTCCCAAGGAGCTTTATTCTGGAGGCTGTTGATTTTTCTTGTAATTTCTTGCTAATGGAGGATAATGGACTGCAGCACAATGGGTTGCCAGCTGGACTGCTGTGTGCTACACAACTCCCTTCCCCCTGCACAAGCACATTCCTGATGCTTAACCTCATTCTCACTTTTGTAAACATGCCTCAAACTTGCTTAGCAAAATAATCTACTGGTACTGAGCATTGTGGGGACTGATATGCAACTTGCACTGAAGAACAAGAAACTATGCTTTGTAGTCATGTCAAGAGGAGCTAGTATGAGAGGTTTCATTTGTTGAACATCTTCATTAATGATCTGGAGTATGGGATGTATTGCACCCTCAGCAAGTTTGCGGATGACACTAAGCTGGGGGGAAAGGTAGATATGTTGGAGGCTAGGGATAGGGTCCAGAGTGACCTAGACAAATTGGAGGATTGGGCCAAAAGAAACCTGATGAGGTTCAACAAGGAAAAGTGCAGAGTCCTGCACTTAGGAAGGAAGAATCCCATGCACTGCTACAGGCTGGGGACCGACTGGCTGAGCGGCAGTTCTGCAGAAAAGGACCTGGGGATTACAGTGGACAAGAAGCTGGATATGAGTCAACAGTGTGCCCTTGTTACCAAGAAGGCTAACGACATATTGGGCTGCATTAGTAGGAGCGTTGCCAGCAGATTGAGGGAAGTGATTATTCCCCTCTATTTGGCACTGGCGAGGCCACATCTGGAGTATTGCGTCCAGTTTTGGGCCCCCCACTACAGAAGGGATGTGGACAAATTGGAGAGAGTCCAGCAGAGGGCAGCAAAATTGTTTAGGGGGCTGGGGCACATGACTTATGAGGAGAGGCTAAGAGAACTGGGGTTATTTAGTCTGCAGAAGAGAAGAGTGAGGGGGGATTTGATAGCAGCCTTCAACTACCTGAAGGGGGGTTCCAAAGAGGATGGATCTAGACTGTTCTCAGTGGTGGCAGGTGACAGAACAAGGAGCGATGCTCTCAAGTTGCAGTGGGCTACAGGGGATGTATCACTTGATGATTCCCTGTTCTGTTCATTCCCTCTGGGGCACCTGGCATTGGCCACTGTTGGAAGACAGGACGCTGGGCTAGATGGATCCTTGGTCTGACCCGGTATGTTCATTCTTATGTATCATGAGCCTGGGTAAATTGTTCCAATGGTTAATTATTCTCACTGTTAAATGTTACACTTTATTTCCAGTCTGAATGTGTCTAGCTTCAACTTCCAGTCATTGTGTTATACTTTTCTCTGCTAGATTGAAGAGGCCATTATTAAATATTTGTTCCCCATGTAGATATTTATAGACTGTAATCAAGTCCCTGTTTAACTGTCTTTGTTAAACTAACTAGATAGACGCAAGGAGCTTAATGACTATAAAGCAGGTTTTCTTATCCTTTAATCATTCTTTTGGCTCGTTTCTGAACCTTGTGCAGTTTGTCAGCATCCTTCTTGACTTGTGGGCACCAGAACTGAGCTTAGCATCCCAGCAGCTGGTCGCAGCAGTGCCAAATACAGAGGTAAAATAACATCTCTGCTCCTACTTGGGACTGTAAAAGTTGGAGACAGAAAAATCTTACTGGGTTCATCCATATCATTTCCTGGGGGCTAAAGCAAGATTCTTCCCCATACAACATTTTTTACTGTGCTAGCTGTAAGGAAAGGTGGTGTTTGCCCACAGGCCTTGTCAGGCTGCCCTGCAGTAACTTAAGAGCCTGAGTATCAACTTCATGGCAGACTGTTAGAACCAGGGCACAATCCCCAACCAGGTGGGGAGTTCGGTACTTAGATTTTACCAACCAATTAAGTGTAAACTCCTCAGACCCTATAACAGCTGTATCATGGAGTCACCAATAGTCCCCTTGGGGTACTCTGAATTCTCTTGTCACCTAGGCAAGTTTTCCTTTGTGATAGGTGGTCCCTTACATCAAAAATCAGAGCAATATTCAGGTTACTCCCAGTCCCAAGGGACCAGTCGCTTACCCAGGCCAGTTGTACCTTAGCTCTCACACCAAAGCTAGCACTTGTAGCCAATTCTATAATAAACTGTATATATATTTATTAACAGGAAAAGGAAACCAGAGAGTTATTTACAAGGTTAAAGAAGATGGTCATATGCACACAAATGAGTTACAAACTTAAGTTTCCAAAAAGTAATAGACGTTTCTATGATAAGCAAGCTCTGTGTGTCCTTTAGGGCTAACCCAGGCTAAGCAGTGGGGATCTTTTGCTTATGTCTAGTAATCCTTGACCCCCAGAATCCAGGAAGCATTAGTTCCTCCTGGTTTGGGGTTTTTATTCCATTCCCACTTCTGCTTTGAGCTGAGGGGTGGAATACACTTGCAAAACTCATCTTCATACAGGTGGGAAGAGTAAACAGCAAAGTCTTTTGTCCTCTTCTATGTTCTGCTCTAGTCAGTCTGGTGTCAATGGGCCTGGAGACAGCATTATACACTAGTTAACGTCTCTCTCCTGATGGGAGATTTACAGTGGCTCACAATGCAAATGCTTAATTATTACCTTATACTATGTTTATAAATGTTTTACACAGATGTTATAAATGAGCAGGCAGCAGCTCACAAGCATTCAATAAAGTCTAAACACTAAACTCATTCTTATACCTATTTTAACAATACTAACACCCTGGTGAGCCAGACTGATTCCAGCTCTGTGTTTGTTGGTATTCCATTGAGGTATGGGGACCTTGGCCTGAGCTGGTAACTGGTCTGCCAATGTTGCAGACCTTGTAAACCACATTCATGTGAGCAGCAAGAAGCACTTTCTAACCTCAGTTTGGTATTCACAGCCCAAACTCCAAGGCTCAGTTCCTGCTTTCTCACTTCCACTGTGTGCAACTAGCCTATTGGAAGTGGAGAATACAGATCCAGAGGCATCCAGAGCCCTATAAGCACCCTACAAATCTTACATTGTGGAACACCTTGCTTCTAGCCGTGACTTTTGGAGACAGGTCAGCCACTACAGACAGTTGCAAAAAGCTGTACTCTCTGTCTGCTCTGCTTTATCCAGTGAGTCCAGTTTCCAGCATAGCTGAATAGTGTGGGTGAGGGTCTCCGTACAAGCTGAGCCTGTTATCTTTTCATGTAAGGGGAGGCCAGGAGGGAGTTAATTATCCAAATATAATTGAGATTGGGGTTCATCAACACATGGAAACGTACTGGTTTTAAATAAATTTAAATTAAACTAATGTAGTTAAACTGTGTTTGTGTACAGAGATATTGGTTAAAACGTGGCTTATATCAGTTTAGCATGTACTAAACTGATATAAGAGGATATAAGAACGTTAAACAGGTTTAAAAATCACATGTGTAGTAAAACCAGTTATTTGTGTGTAGACCAGGTCTTCTTTGCAAGAGCTTTTGAAGAGAAGAGTAAATTCCAATGAAGAGTTCTGTTTCTGCCACCTCCTTATTGACACCTACACTAGACACCTACAACAGAGCACAGATTATTTCACTGGCGCACCATCTCATAATACTTCTCCAAAGACTTTAAAACAAATTGCAGGATGTGTTTGGGGCTGAGCAGCAATTTTAGTGTGGTGCCATCAGCATTCTAGGGTTATTGGGCTTTAACCCATGAAAACAAGATAATAAGGGGCCTTTATGGATGAAGATTCCTGTTTGCTGCCTCATCTGATTATCCTGGTTTGAAGTGACTGGATATCCTGCCTGGCAACTTGCTGTTCTATCTCCTATCTACTCTAATTGATTTTATCTACCCTATCTATCTGACGATCAAGGTTATACGGCCCCATCCATGAAATATCGGAGTGCCTTCCAAGTATTTAAATACAGAACAGCAATATCTCTCTCTCTCTCTCTCTCTCTTCCGTCCCTGTAAAATTACTGCTGCTGCTATTATTATTATTTACTTATTTTGTGAAAACCTTGCTGAAGGAAAGCCAAGTCAGAGATACATTTTGCATTCAATGCCAGAAGTTCCAGCGTCACATTCTGGACTAAACAACTCTCCCTTCTCATCACATGACCTGTTTGTGGCCTTCACTCTTAATTATGATGGAGGCCTCATTGTGCACTAGTCCACTTGCAATTTTTGGCACTAGAGCATGTTTTGTTTTTCTTGAATGGGTGTAACGTGTAGGGAGCAGTTCTGTGCATGAGAGAGAAATCAATAAGAGAGAGAGAAAGTCATGGAAGCAACTTTACTGTTGATATGCTTAGCATCTAAAGCTAATTGCACCACAGTTGTCAATGAGCACTTATTCAAGTTCTAACTCATATACATTCAAAGCTGGCTAGATTATCGGGCTCAACAGGTAGTAATCAATGGCTCCATGTCTAGTTGGCAGCCGGTATCAAGCGGAGTGCTCCAAGGGTTGGTCCTGGGGCCGGTTTTGTTCAATATCTTCATTAATGACCTGGAGGATGGCGTGGATTGCACCCTCCGCAAGTTTGCAGATCACACTAAACTGGGAGGAGTGGTAGATACGCTGGAGGGTAGGGATAGGATACAGAGGGACCTAGACAAATTAGAGGATTGGGCCAAAAGAAATCTGATGAGGTTCAACAAGGACAAGTGCAGAGTCCTGCACTTATGATGGAAGAATCCCATGCACTGCTACAGACTAGGGACCGAGTGGCTAGGCAGCAGTTCTGCAGAAAAGGACCTAGGGGTTACAATGGACGAGAAGCTGGATATGGGTCAACAGTGTGCCCTTGTTGCTAAGAAGGCTAACAGCATTTTGGGCTGTATAAGTAGGAACATTGCTAGCAGATTGAGGGACGTAATCATTCCCCTCTATTTGGCATTGGTGAGGCGTCATCTGGAGTACTGTGTCCAGTTTTGGGCCCCACACTACAAGGAGGATATGGAAAAATTGGAAAGATTCCAGTGGAGGGCAACAAAAATGATTAGGGGGGTTGGAACACATGACTTATGAGGAGAGGCTGAGGGAACTGGGATTATTTAGTCTGCAGAAGAGAAGAATGAGGGGGGATTTGATAGCTGCTTTCAACTACCTGAAAGGTGGTTCCAGAGGATGGATCTAGACTGTTCTCAGTGGTAGCAGATGACAGAACGAGGAGTAATGGCCTTAAGTTGCCATAGGGGACGTTTAGGTTGGATATTAGGAAAATCTTTTGCACTAGGACGGTGATGAAGCACTAGAATGGGTTACCTAGGGTGGTGGTGGAATCTCCTTCCTTAGAGGTTTTTAAGGTCAGGCTTGACAAAGCCCTGGCTGGGATGATTTAGTTGGGATTGGTCCTGCTTTGAGGAGGGGATTGGACTAGATGACCTCCTGAAGTCCCTTCCAACCCTGATAGTCTATGATTCTATGAAATAAACAGAATGAGACAGAGCATTTGCAGGAAATATTATCTGATAACTCCTGGAATGTTACATCACTCACAAGTCATACTATTGTACTTGCCAAATACTGCATTCTCCAGATGAAACGGATCACTCCCCATTCCCTCATACGTCTCTGTTTTCATTCTTATTATTTTTATGTTTTTGGTGACCCCCTGTAGTGGGGTGGTCCATTCGGTCAGCAGGCCTGTTGGTCAGGGCCTGCTGCACTAGTCTCTCTTTCAGTTCAGTGCATCAGGCGCCTCCTGAATGGGGTTCATCTGGGTCAGCTTTCTTGTTGGTAAACCCTAGTCCTGTCCATCTCAGTACTAGGTATAGGGAAATCTGGGATTGGTAGAGGGACCTGGGTCCTCCTGCTCCATCAGATCCTGACCTAGGGCTCTGAAAGTATGACAGCATGGGCTGGCCTACACTTGGCTCACTTCCTGTTCGTCTTCCCCTTCCTCACTCAATGTCTCAGTTTGGGGCATAGCTGCTGTTCATAGTGCTTTGATCCAAACTCCCAGAATCTCAGGACTGGCGCCGACAATCCTCTTGTGCCCCACATGTGGTTCTCCCTACCTCTGGGGTGATGTCTCAAAGTGGGAGGGGAATGATCCACAGCCAGGCCCCCTCAGTAAGAGGCCATGCCTGGCTTGCGGGAGCTCTCCTTATACCGCTTCTTTCCCCAGACGCATGTTCAGCAGTGCTTTAAGGACAGAGCTTTCCTGGTGCAGTACTGCTCCAGCCTTTCCCCTGCCTCAGCCTTAGTGAGGGGTTTGTTAACCCCATCGCCCCACCATCAATAATATAAATGCTCAGTTTGTAAGAGATGATCCCTGCCACCGGGGGATTGCAGTAGTGCAGTGTTGTACCCACCACACTTGTGTTGCAGCTCACATCTCTTGCTATTGTAGGAGACCCTGGTTACTCACTTAGCGTGGTTCAGTGCTCAGGATCCCCCTAACACAATCAAACCCAGTTGTTTGAATTGTTCGCTAGTACTGTGGTATAGTATTGTCATGGGAGATTCAACATAGCTTCATTCCCGTCTCTATCTGTTATACTAATCCAATGGTCTCTTGGACCTCAAGGAACACTGCATTTGACTGGTTTCAGAGTAGCAGCCGTGTTAGTCTGTATTTGCAAAAAGAAAAGGAGGACTTGTGGCACCTTAGAGACTAACACATTTATTTGAGCATAAGCTTTCGTGAGCTACAGCATCCGATGAAGTGAGCTGTGGCTCACGAAAGCTTATGCTCAAATAAATTTGTTAGTCTCTAAGGTGCCACAAGTCCTCCTTTTCTTTTTGCGAATACAGACTAACACGGCTGCTACTGGGTCATTGGATGATGAGCCACAAAATCTTCCAGAAAGGAAGCAAATCTAATCTCCCTCTCCATCCCCCCTGAACCAGTCAATACCCAACCCTTTGACTGCATTCCCTTTCTTGGTGTTTCTTCCAGGGAGGAGGACGATGCAGCTTTTCTGGCTGTTTGCAATCAGATGCTATGTTGCTAGATGCAGTAAAAATATTTAGACAAGACTCTCCCCTGTGGCCTGTCTGACAGACTCAGTACTGGAGACAGTGAGGCAGTCTGAGGTCTTCTGAAAGTCACACCTCTCAGCCAGTGTGTGGGACAGATATTGGTTGCTGATCTGAAACATGGGGCCTGCTGCTTCTGCAGTCATGGGTGGGAGTGGGAGAAAGAGGTTGGAGGAGGAGGCTGGTGGGCATGAGGTGGGAGGGGTTATGGAGATTGGTAGGCATGGCTACCGTGCTGGTGACTAGGACTTTCTTTGAATCATGCCTTGAATCAAGAGATGTCTTTAGGAAAGTGACTGGATTGGTTCCTGGGTACATTGACTGAATGGCAAAGGGAAATTGGAGCACAGAGAGGATCTCTGAGCTGTGGTTCCATCAGAGGTAGCGAAAATGGCAGTGTCTGGAAGAATGGTGTCCCATAACAGTGTTCTGCTGGGGATGAGGCAGTAGGTGCTGGGAGACAGAACAGGTGTGATTTGCACCAGTTTGTCTTGATTGTGCTTGTTGGCTTCAGTGGATACAAATCATGATTAAAACAATTATAAATGTTTTAAAACTTAAAATTTTTTTTTTAAATTAGATTTTTTTTTAATTTACATGTTGCTAGTTCTTTACTTTCTTCATGTTTTGTAGTCTTAAATTGCTACAGTGGATGTTTTGTACTTTGTTCCTTTAATTTCCTAATTCTTCGTAGAATTTCAGATTGTACAGAGATTTTTTTTACTAAGAAGTTTCACATTTAAAATACTCATCCGGGCTGAAAAAGACAATTCCAGGGCCTCCTTAACATCCTTGCTGTGAGAACAACACAAACTCAGACACAACACTGATAAGTGAATAGGCTGTACTTTATTTGCAACCAACAATGCTTTCAGCTGTATTGCGCTTCCACCAATTAAGAAAGCTGCAGTGTTCTGACCAGAGTGCCTGCCTTTGTCAGAATTTGCAGCCTGAACTGAAAGGGACTTGCGCTCCTAAGGCACATAGGCCCAGATTTGTATAGGTATTTTAAGCATTGTTGTGGTCAGCATTGCAACCTCTAACTGATTTAGGAGTTTTCAAAAGGGAGTTAGGCACTTAGAACTTAACTCCCATCAACTGTCAATGGGATTTTGGCTCTAAGTGCCTAAATCCTGTTTGAAAATGAGATTAAGGATCCTAAATCTGTTAGGCATTGCAATGCTGAGCACAGCAATGCCCAAATACATTTAAAAATCTGGGTTCTAGGTGCTTTAGAAAATTCTACTCTTAGGTGCCTATACATTGACTTGGGAACCTAACTTTAGGTTCATCTTTTTAAAAATTTGGCCTGTATCTATAAATTAATATTAACTTTGTTAATATATTGGAAGTCTAAATAACTTTTCATTAACATTGAAGCAATTTTGTTTTGAATTGATAAAGATTTTGTGCCACTAGGAGAAAAGTTTTCAATAAAACTGCTGCAGTTGTAGAACCTGATGATGCAAACATTTATGTGTATGTTTAACTTTAATCACAAGTGGTCCAATTGACTGTTAATGTGAGTAAAGTGTTTGCAGGGCTGTACCATATTTTGGTTTTTGCCTATAGCAATTTTGTAAAATTCAAGTGAGACCCTACGAGTAGTGGCATTTAAAGAAACCAACATTTATAATTTAATTCTGTATAAATTTGAACTCAAAATTGCATTAGCACAAATTTTCAAATTAAATTTACAAAGCCTCAACCTAATTTTTAAAAAAAATCAAGTGATTTTAAATCACTGAACAAATTATTTAAATCTCCTTGATTTAAATTTCTGCACTCTGCTTCAGTGAAATAACTCCTAATTTACACTAGCATAAAAATCTAAAATCTATGAATGTATTAACAAAGGGGAATATGGCTCCTTGTTTTCATACAGCTCCCAAAATTACACTAGTTGCTTTACAAACAAACCAAACCATTACATTCCTTACCATGATGTATTTAGGATCTAGAGGAGAGACAAGCTGTTCTGAGTGTCAGTAGTAACAGTGGGGTAGGAATAAAAGCTAAGGAGGACAAAGACTACAAAAACAAGGTGATACAGTTAGTTTGATGATGTGCATGTCTTTGTGGTTGTGATGTGTGTCTATATGCAAATATGTATGTGCAGTACAAGTATTTGTAGATTATTTTCAATTCCCTGTTTTTTGTTGGGAGCCTTTCTCTGGGCTGCAGAGCTGCTGCTGGGGTGGGCCATGATTTAAGGCTGATATAGGGTCTTTCTCCTCCAGCTGGAAGTTACACCTTCGAGTTTCAGTGTTGACAGACCCATAGAATGCTATGTTGGTGAGGTGCATGTTTGCGGAGTTTTCAGTGGTTTTGCTGATCTGGCCCCAGGCCAGAGTTAGGATCTTCTGTATTAGCTGATATGGTCCCAGCCAAGTATTGACCCTATGTTGGTCAGGATTGAAGGAGCTGTGGATGCTATTGCAGTGTGTTTTTCTCATCTGACTTGTGTTCTATGTCAGCCCTCACCTGTTACTCTCAAGCACGTTTGAAACTTGGGTTTCAAGTTACTCCTGGGTGCGGTGTTCTGTCCCCTTTAGTGGCACCGAGACCACTTAGAGATTAATGAGTCTGCTACAGCCTTTGCTAAGAGCTATGTGGCTTTTAGCTCATGCAGTAGAGGCTCATGCATTAAACTCCAGAGGTCCCAGGTTCGATCCTGCCCACCAACGACCGGGGTCTGTTGGTGTTACACGCTGCTGGTGTATCTGAGCTGCATGAGCTTCTCTTGTCATTCCTGTCTTGGAGTCCGCAAAGTGGAGAGGCTTCCGATGTCTTATCTGTTTGCTTACCAGAGAGTCGCTGTGTAGCAGGGTGTCCGTGGGCACCTCCCTGCCTTTCATGGAGAGCGAGCCAAAGTTCAGTGTGGTAGAGGGAAGCTCAGCTGACATATATATAAAATTTGTATTGCAGAAGTGCCATGGGGTACCAGTTATTGACAGGCCCCCATTGTGCTACATGCTGTAGTAACACAGAACAAAATCAAAGAGCTTACGGTGCAAGTATCAGAGAAAAGACAACAGGTGGAGACAAGGCAGATGGGGAAGCACAAGGAAGCAGTGAGGCAGTTCTGGGCAGCATGCTGGGGAATGGTCTTATTGCACCAGCTGCCTAACCATGAATGATGAAGTTCGGTACCAAGGATGCGATAGAGACATGCTGGGAAGAGATTGTTCTGTTTCGTGGTCTCTGTTGTGTGACAGAGGTCTGGGTTACACAAAGTTATATTCTTATCTTGTGGCTAAGAAGAGTATGCCCTGACTGCAGTGGCTACTGCTTTTTCTTCCCTTAAAAAAATCAAATAGAAATAAACTAGGGGATTCCACCCCACCCCTCATAAGCATCCTGGGTGCCACCCTCCCATCTCCCTCTGCTTCAGGGACTCCTTGCAACTCTCTACCCATCCAGCCCCATTCCAGGATCCCTGATTTCCCCTGCAATGTCAGGGGCTTTGTGTGTGTCCCATTCCACTCATTTGACCCCATGCACCCCATTACCCTATACCAGCATCCCCCAGTAACCCCCTACCAGGGATTCTGTGTGCCATGCCCCACCTACTTCCACCTCCCTCCCCCACACCAGAGGCTCTGGGTGGCCTTCCTTTCCCCATTGCCAGGACCTCATTTCCCCTTCATGGCAGGGTCTCTCTGTGTGCATCCATTCCCTCCTCCTTTCAATAGCTGGGTCCCCCAGTCTCCATCCCCGCCAGGGATTCTGACTGGTACTCCCTTTCCCCACTCCACCCCTTTCAAATTTCCCCATTCTCCCCCCATCAGGGATTCTGTGTCCCCCCCCCTTCTCACTTTTCCCTTTCTGCTTGGAGTTCTATAGGCTCCCTTCTCTCCTCCCCTCCACCAGGGGCTGTGCGAGTGTCCCCATTTTTCCCTTCCCCATATGCTCCTTCCCCCACCCCATTCTTTCTGTGCCAGCTTGCTAAAATCTATTGAGAGGCTAGGCAGAGATGAGATAGGTGTATTGTTATTCTGCAAGGCATTAAAGGGTGCCACCAACCAGTTGTTTGATATATAGAGAATTGCAGAGGGACTTGAAGGGGTGGGTGTGCTAAAGAACTGTCAGGGCTTATGTTCCTCCATTTTCCCCATTTGGTTTTTGTCCCCCCCTCTCCCCAATCAATAGGGATCTGGACATTGACGCCTAGAACACTCCCTACAATGTTGGAATTGATCGGATGAGGCATTCAAAAGTTATCGTGGTACAAACATATAGCAGATAGTCAGAGAATGCCGTTAAGTTGTGTGAAAGCTTGGCCAAACATACCGGTCAAAACAACAATCACAAATGAATACTGGCAATTAACAAAATACACCAATGGAGAAATCATGTTAGATGACCTGAACTCCTTGACAGATGAAAGGAATATTCTTCCTTTTATTGGAGGTATGTTGACAAATACCATCTTTGAATCTCTGGCTTCTGATCTCATAGCCCTTTCTTACTTCCAGAACGGTTCCTTCTGCTGTGGTTTGTTCAGCCACTGAGGTGAGTCTGCAAGTTGGAGCCTGCATTTGCTGTTACTCAATTGTCTGTGACTGGGTGGGGATGTTCTACTTCTGTCAGTGCATGAGCACTTCTATAGCATTTTGAATGCCTTCGAGGAACAAAGCCAGTATCTTCCTTCGTTTCATTTAGATGTCTTCTGTTCCTCCTTTAGGACTGATGCTCAGGGGTAGTTATGGTGTAAGTTGGTGCGGTGGGTATAGCTGTTTACTTGGTAGGCTGCCAAATGCTTCCTGTTTGGGGCCTAGTATTCTCTCCCACGTGGAATGGGATTAACTGTGTGGCATTCTTGTCATCTCTCTTCTGTTTTCTGGTGCATAATTCTTTTGTAATTATGTGAGGGTTAATTTTCTGTCCCTGAAGGGACTTGTTAGATCTTGGCCCTAAAGTATTTGTTCTTCTGCCATGTGTCTCTGTATCGGAGTTTCCAATAAAGACTTGTGAGTGCTGTTGTGTTGCTCTAAAAGTTCTAACCATGGATCTCTTGAAGCCTTCTTCAAGTGCTGATCTCTATGTGTATTCCACAAATGGGTAGCATGCAGACCATGCACCAGAGTCCAGAGATTTTAGCAAGCAGTGTCCATTGGCCCGCACACACGCAGTAGATCTCCTCGTACTCCCAAGTAAGAGTAGAAGAAACAGTGCGGTTGACGCCCCCTAAGTTCTTTCTTACCGCTGCATGATCTGAGCTGGGATCCAGAGTCCTCTCTTGCTTCAGCCTGTCAGAAAATCCTGTAAATAAGATTGTAAATAGTTATTCTTTTAGCCTAGTACAGTTAGTTTTTAGTATAGTTAGTTTAATTTGTTTCCTTGGACCAGGAATTGCCTTTCTGCAGTTGGCAATGATGCCCAGAGTCATGGGCCTCAAAAACTGCGTCTCCTGCCCTGGATCCTTCTCTGTCAGCAAGGAACACCAAAGCTGCCTCTACTCTCTGGGCGAGACACATATTTCGATGAAGTACAACATTTGTTGTTTGTTTCCAGTGAGAACTTGCAAAGCCCATGAACTTCACCTTGGAAAACATTTAATGCAGAAGACCATGAGCCTCCTCTCCGATGTGGGCCAGGAAGACCTCCCTGTACATGAGCCTCACCAAACAAACAGTGCCCCTCTGATCATGTGCTTGATCCCTTAGTTTCTAAGCCTCCTCCAGAGTCTCTCATGAAGGCAAGGAACGCTCTCAGGGGCAAAAGGAGAGCTCTCTATCAAGGACTGTCCATAAGAGATGCACTCCTTCCCCAAGCCCATCAAGGTTGGGCAAGCCCTTACACACAGACATTAAGGAACTGGTTCTGCAAAGATAAACCCAGACTGGAAAGTAAAACGTGCAGGAAGAAGGATCCACTGGTTCCATTGGTGATTCGAATATCAAAGTGTAAGGACCGTCATCTGTCAATGAGTGCGACTCCGGACGCTGTGGTACCAATTCATCTGCCCAAGGAATGTACCATGACTAAAGATGCTCCAGTACTGTTGGTGCCAGCCATTGAAAACTCTTCGCACATTGGGACACACAGAGACCTACATGGCACCAGAAGCTATCTTCCTTTCCCACCTGCAGCCTCCCCTCTTCTCTGGCCTAGCCCTCCTGAGGGACATTACTACACTGGAAGATGATGCTACTTCAGTTTCCCAGGAACCATTTCACTTACAAGCGCAAGGCAGGACTGCCCCAGTACTGACATTGGATCAATCTGATGAGCTGTCACTCCTTCATCTCCATAGAGAAAGCCAAACCTGGATAGGCGATCCAGGAATTACGGTCGCTACCCTTATGGGCATGATCTCCCTAGGGACTGATGCTTTCCAATGCCATGGGTTCCACCCCAGATGGTTGGCCCCTCTTTTTGGCTTCACTGGGGGCCGTGGGATCCCTATACCAGATGTCCGGGACCCACTCAGGAGTCTTTCCCATTCTTCTCCCATATGTCAACAGCCTGTTCCATCGGTGTATGAGGATGAGGTGGATGTTGAACTGGAACTGGAGATACCAACGATTCTGATGGGAATTGCCTCCCCTTCCCCAGATGAGACAGTCTCTCCTTCCTCCCCATCCCCACCAGATGACTACAAGCAATACTAGGACTTATTATGAAGAGTGGCTAACAATCTCCTTATATCTGTGGAGGAAGTCTAAGACCCACACCACTGACTGTTGGACATTCTGCAGCCTCAGGGCCCAAGTAAGGTAGCCCTCTCAGTTAATGAGGCCATAATGGAACTGGTGAGATGGGTCTGGCACACCCCAGTGTCCTGTGCCACCATACCTTAGAGGACTGAGAAGTGCTGTTTTGTCCCAGCAAAGGGAGCTGAATTTCTCTTCTCTCACCAAGCTCCCTAGTGGTACAGGCTGCTATGGAACGAAATAGCTCACAGTACCTGAGGCCTACCCCATCAGACAAGGGCTCCAAGAGACTCGACCTCAGGGGAGAAAAGTCTTCTCCTCTGCAGGTTGCAATTCCTCATTGTCAATTACCAGGCCCTGCTATCCAAGTAGGACTTTAATAGCTACTTCAGGCTGGCGGCCTCTTAGGACAAACTCTCTGCTGAGGACAGTACCCAGTTCCTCTCCCATTTAGAGGAGGGCAGACTATTGGCAAAAATGGCTCTTTGGGCTACAGTTGATGCAGCAGATACAGCATCCAGAAGTTTGGCCCTGGGTATTGTAATGAGGTGGGATTTGTGTTTGCAATCCTTGGACTCCCCTAGGGAGGTGCAAAACAGTATCCAAGTGTAGCAAAGCGATGACTCACCGGCACGGCGCCTCCTGCTGGTCGTCTTGGGAATTAGCACTTCACCAGCTCCGGAGCGTCCTCTGCTGGCCGATGTCTTGCTTGTCTCAGGCTCCATGGCCCCCCTCCCCTCCCCCAGATCCCGGTGCCCTTTACCCTGGGGTTCTGCCCCAGCAGTAACCCACAGTCTGGGTTTCCCCTCCCAGGGGAACCCCCAACCCTCTATCCCCACCTTGCCTCAATGGCTACTGCCTGTCATCATCTAGCCCCTGCTTACTGGGGCAGACTGCAGTCTGAAACCGCTCATTACTGGCAAGGGGGTTTTGGACCAGTTGCCTCTGCCTAACCCCGGACTGTACCTCTGCAGCCCCAGTACCTTCTTTGGCCTTTAGCAAGGCCTCAGTCTGGGGAGTTGCCAGGCTGGAGCTTCCCAGCTCTTCTGGCCTTTCCCCAGCCCTGCTCCACTCCAGGTACCCTTTTCTCCCAGACAGCCAGGTCCTTCTCTTTCCACAGCTAGAGAGAGACTCTTTCAGCTCCTGGCTCACAGCCCTTTTGTAGGGCCAGCTGTGGCCTAACTTGGCTGCTTTTCCCAGCTGCAGCACTTTCCATGGCTGCTTTCAACCCCTGTTCTGCGGGAGTGGGGCAGCTGCCCCACTGCACCAAGACCTTCTCTTTGATAAGTCCAGCAACTTTAATGAGAAGACTGAATCCTTTAACGAGTGGAGAGAGTCATCAAAGTCTACCCATGCATCCGATGAAGTGAGCTGTAGCTCACAAAAACTTATGCTCAAATAAATTTGTTAGTCTCTAAGGTGCCACAAGTCCTCCTTTTCTTTCGCGGATACAGACTAACACGGCTGCTACTCTGAAACCTTTGCTCCTTGTGGATCTACACACCAGCCCCAAAGAGGATGCACCAAAGGCAAATCTTTCAACCAAGACAGCCTCCTTGTCCACCTCCTCCTCCTTTGTTCTACCAGTATCCTGCTGAGCTTCCACACAAGCAAAAAGATGACTCAGAAACCTTGCTTTTTCACCTCCTCTACTACCACATCTGTGACCCATTCCCAGCCCACTGCTAGCAACCACTTTAGATGTTTTAGTTGAGACCTATTTGCCATCTCTGATGCTATCTGCCCCTTCTTCTGTCACCTTTGCAGGCCGTCCCACTCTGTTCATCCGCAACTGGGAGCTAATCACAATGGACACATGGGTCTTGGATATTGTCCATCAGAGGTGCTGCATAGAATTCCTCTCCCTTCCTCCTCACAAACGCACTTCCTGGTCCCACATAGAGGACCACTCTCATGAGGTGATGCTTCATCAGGAAGCAGAATCCCTATTGTGCGAGGGTCAACAAGGGTAACCTTGTGTTTTCAAAACTTGTTGGTCCTCCGTTTGAACCCTTAGCGACATGTTCTATGTCCCACCTATCCATGATGGTGGCATTTCTAGTGGCTATCACTTCAGCCAGGCCTCATGACAGACCCCTCCTTTAGGGTATTTCACAAGGACAACGTATCCCTTTGCCTTCAACCTAAATTTCTACCCAAGGCGATCTCCGAATTCCACCTTAACTAGTGTATTCACTTGCCTGTTCTTTTCTCAGAACCCACACTTTTTGTCTGAAGAGACTTCACTCCCTCGACATGAGGCATACAGTGGCCTTTTACCTGCAAACAATCAAACACATCAGGAAGTCGCCAAGACTCTTCTTCGCAATAGCAGAGAGATCCTGTTGTCAAGCTATATCGTCTCAGAGGATTTCTAACTGGGATTCTGGCTACAAACTGGCTTGCATCCCACATGTGGAACATACACAGAAATGGAGGTTATTTCTCTTACAAACATCTGCCCAGGCAACCTGAATTCTGGCATTTCCTAACTTTTGAGTACTGGACTTTTAATGTAGTTTCCTTGGATGCAATTTTTGTTTTATATTTTTAAATGTCAAATTTTAAAATAAAAAATGCACCAGATGAAGCCATACTGACCCTCCACGTGGGCTATGAGCTGAATGGTGATCTTTGCATCCACAGCACAGGTCTCTACCACTCTAGCTAACAGAGTAACTGGTAGCAGAAGCACATTGTTATCGTCTCTATGGACCTGCCACTGACAGCGGCATATTATTGTCTAGGCCGACAAATTTGCAGGGGTGGCAAATTTTTAATAGCAGCATTTTTGTAATCGCAGCATCAGTGACGCGCGCTGCGATTCTACCAATCATAGCGCATATTGAAACCACCCATGACGGCGTTCCGCGATGCGATGCCATTTAGTAAAGAACTTGCTCACGACAATCCTAAGCATTAACAATATGACCGGAAGGAAGAAATTAAGCGGTTCTTAGTTAAAAAAAAAAACCCACTATACAAAAGAAAGAAAGGGAAAATGAAATGATAGCAAAAATGTGCAAACTGGATTCTTTTGTTATATCAGTTAGTGCCGACAGTGAGACAGAAAAAATACTTGAAAGCAGTAGTGAAGTAAAAAGTGAAAATATTGGTGTTGATATTGAAAATATTGATGTGATTAAAGTACATAGTGAAACTAAGGAAGAAATTCTGGCTGCGGTTAGTGTTGAAGAAAATGCTCCAAATACTAGCATATCAGAGACTACCGGGAATCATGTTGATCTGGATATCTTTGACAATACCACAGAGATTTGCGAATCATGTCAGTCATGTCAATCTGGCATTGAAATATCTATCGTAAGTGACGACCCGGCCCAATGGATATTGAATGATGCTACAATTGAGTATTTATCAACGCATCGTATTAAACAAAATATTGATAGTGATTTTACTAACCCAAAAAAGACAATATATTGATAAAATACGTATTCTAACAAAAAATTTGTTTGAAAGACATCTTTTAAACAGTGAAGTAAAGCCACGGCAATATCTTGTATATTCAGAGAGCAAAGGAGCCGTGTTTTGTGCCCCATGTCAATTATTCGGAGGGCTCTCTAGTTGGCGACGAGTGGATACCATGACTGGAAAAACATATCAGCTCGACTACGTGAACATGAAAATTCGACTGAACATAAAACGTATACTGACAAGGGTGAAGAGAGACGAGATATCCGGAAGAATTGATACGAATTTAAAATTTCAAAAGGAAGAAGACATTATTTATTGGAGAAAAGTGTTGAAGAGGATTGTAGCAGTGGTAAAGAAACTGTCAAGCAGAAGACTTGCATTTGGAGGTAAGGTGGAAAAATTTGGATCACCTTATAACAGCAATTACATGATGGCCTTTGAGCTTGTTGCAGAATTTGATCCATTTCTAGCAAATCACATTCCACGTTACGGAAATGAAGGTCGAGGTAACGTATCTTATCTTTCATCCTATATATGTAATGAATTTATAAAATTGATGGCTTCAAATGTGATCTCAAATATTATTAAAGAAGTAAAAGAAGCCAAATATTTCTTGATAAGTGTTGACTCAACTCCCGACATCTCTCATGTTGATCAATTGGCTTTTATACTGAGATATAAAGAAAAGGAGTACTTGTGGCACCTTAGAGACTAACAAATTTATTAGAGCATAAGCTTTCGTGAGCTACAGCTCACTTCATCGGATGCATCTGATGAAGTGAGCTGTAGCTCACGAAAGCTTATGCTCTAATAAATTTGTTAGTCTCTAAGATGCCACAAGTACTCCTTTTCTTTTTGCGAACACAGACTAACACGGTTGCTACTCTGAAACCTGTCATACTGAGATATGTAAATGATGATGGCATACCAGTAGAGAATTTTTACCAAATACTGGCCACAAATCAGAACAGTTAACTGATGCTGTACTTTCAAATTTGAATTGTAATGGATTAGATATTGCAAACTGCCATGGCCAGTCGTACGACAATTCCACTAACATGTCTGGTGTATATAGTGGGTTGCAAGCAAGAATAAAGAATATAAATCCTTATGCTGTGTATGTGCCTTGCTCTGCACATTCTTTAAATCTGATTGGAGTATGTGCAGCAGAAAGTTGTCAAGAAGCATGTTCATTTTTCTCAACTGTCCAGCATCTTTATTCATTTTTTTCTGCCTCTACTCACCTGTGGGAGATTTTACTATCTAATTTGAAGCCAGGCAGTAAAGTAATAAAAGACTTTCTGAGATTCGATGGTCATCTCGAGTGGAAGCTTGTCATAATTTGAGTGAAAACTGGAATGCTATAATTAAAGCCTTAAATACAATAAAGGAAGATGCTACTGAGAAACCTGTTACATTTAATGAAGCTGCAGGCCTGCAGCGAAAACTCCATCAACTTGAGGCAGCTTTTATGGCTGTGTTTTGGAGCTCGCACTTGGAAAGATTTCACATAACTAGCCCAAAATTGCAAAATGTTTATATTGATATACAGACAGTTGTAGAACTCTACAACTCACTAATAGGATACATTAACTCTATACGGGACTTGTTTGATATGTACAAAGAGACAGCGAAAGAAAAATTTGAAATTGAAGACAACGAATTTGACAAAAGGCGAAAAAGAAAGTGTAAACTTCAATCTGATGAGACATGTGAAGTTGAAGTGGAAATATGTGGTAGAGATAAATTTAAAGTAGATACCTTTTTAACAATACTAGACCTTGTATGCTCTGAAATAAAATGCAGAAGTAATGCGTATCAAGAAATTTATGGCAAATTTCAGTTTCTCTGTAAAATTACCAATACTTCAACAACAAATATAACAGTTCACACTAAAAAATTACAGCTATGCTACCAAGGAGATTTAGAAGAATCATTCATGAATGAGTGTCTACATTTTCGATCATATTTGGAAGGTGTAGAAATTTCTGAAAATGAAAAGAAGTCAATTTTAAGATATTGCAGCCTTCTTGGAAATTGAAACATTCATTCAGTATATCCAAATATTGATATTGCCTTCCGAATGTTCGTTTGCACACCTGGTACAAACTGTTCAGCGGAATGATCATTAAAAAGGGTGAAAAACTATTTGAGGGCTAATCTCAGTGAAGAAAAAGTAACTATCTTTCTCTCCTGACAATTGAAAAGGATCTAACAACTTCTCTGGATTAGACAGAATTAATTAATAAGTTTCCCACTTAAAGGTGTAGGCGTAAACAAATGTAATTACTTACTACTCACATACTTTTATTTCTTTTATTGTATCTACATAAAATAAAAAATAAATATTTGATATACACCGGATCCCCGCTTGAACGCGGGGTTCTGGATCCATGCACAGTCCCGCGCTATAAGTGAAATCATGCTATACACACATGCGTTCAAGCGAGGGTCCGCTGTACTGGTAATTTTCTTTATAATAAAACTTGTAAATGTTCAGGTTTCAGAGTAGCAGCTGTTTAATGATATTTAGATTCATTTTAATTCAAATGAATTTGTAAAAAAAGGAAAAAAGTTCATATGGGGGGTGGGAGCAGCAATTATTTCAGGCCTGGGGTGGCAAAATCATTAATCTGCCACTGGCTGATTGAGAGACATTTTGCCAGTTTCCTAGCTATTTGCTAGACAGCAAAGGAATGCTGAAACTCAAGAAAAACTGAATGCACTAGAGACTTTGGTAGGGGAGCGTTCTCAAGTGGCTACAGGCCCTCTGTCCCTGTTCATCCCCAGGCTCTCCCTATCAGGCTGCTCCTGTCCCACATCCTGCCCCTATTCACTCCATGCCTGATTCCTCCTCCAGCTGCCCTCAGTTCCTGTCTTCACTCCCAGCCCAGTTCTTGCCCATTTTCCCTGCCATTCCTATCCTCCCTATCCCTAGCTCCTGCCCTGCTCCCCCTCCCTTTTCTCCTGCCTCTCTCCTCCTTTATTCCTATCCCGCATCCCCTATATTTTGTCCCCCTCTGCTCCTCCCCTTCCCCTCCTCCAAGCTCCTGCCCCTGTTCTGAACTGTCTGCTTTAGAATCAGGCTGCTTCTTTCCTTCTCCCCCCTGCCTGATGCTAGCAGAGGGAGCACGGAGGAAAGACAGCCCTCTGCTCTCAATTCTGTGCCCAGTGCTATAGCAGCCCAGAGTGGCCTGGACCAGCAATTGCCTGGAAAATCCATCTCAGCCCCTCTACCCAAGGTCAGCACATAGGAGTTGTGAGGGGGTGGAGCATGCTCAGTGCAGGCAAAATCTTCAGAGAATTTAGCTGCCAAACTAACAAATCTCTACTGAGACTGTGCAAACTGTGATTTTTCAGAGGCTTATAACTTGGGCACACTTGGGTGAGTTTTCTTGGAGACAGCAAAAGGCACATCCTTGACACAAAAACCACCCCAAATTGAATGTCCTTGTACCAAAGAATGGGGCTGGTGGATGTTCTCAGAGAAACGATTGTAAGAGGCTTTTTTAACATGGCTAAAACTATATATTTTACCCCAACATCATTCTCAGAAACTGCTGGTTTGTTTTAGCTGAAACCCCCACCACCAACACACACACACACACCCAATTCAGCTTGAGGCAGGCACTTGGCATAGAAAACTTCACTCCAAATGGGTAAAGCTGGCGAAGATATAAGTAACTGAAAACAGGGTCTTATAAGGGGGAGTGTTGAGCAACTGTCAATAATCAGATGGTTCTGAACCAGCAAGTTGAGTGACTAAACTATGCAATCAAGTGTTTTTAAGCTCAGGCTTGACAAAGCCCTGGCTGGGATGATTTAGTTGGGGATTGGTCCTGCTTTGAGCAGGGGGTTGGACTAGGTGACCTCCTGAGGTCCCTTCTAACCCTGATATTCTATGATTCTATGATTCTAAGTGATCTTCGTATTGTAACCCTCATCCCTGCTCTTTGTTACGCTCACTGCTGCATCTTGTTTCAAATTAGTATGTAAGTAATGTGACAGGGTCGGGTCAGATGGCTACAGGAGAATAACAGAAAGCAGACATATTAGCCCCAGGCTAAGTAGGTCCCTTTTCCCTGGGTAAGGTAACAGGGAAGGTTCCAGAACAATCAGGAACCTTCTGGAGACAATTAAGACAGACTGATTAGAACACCTGCAGCCAATCAGGAAGCTGCTAGAATCAATTAAGGCAGGCTAATCAGGGCACCTGGGTTTTAAAAAGAAGCTCACTTCAGTTTGTGGTGTGCGTGTGAGGAGTGGAGAGCAAGAGGCACTAGGAGCTAAGAGTGAGAATGTGGACTGTTGGAGGACTGAGGAGTACAAGCATTATCAGACACCAGGAGGAAGGTCCTGTGGTGAGGATAAAGAAGGTGTTGGGAGGAGGCCATGGGGAAGTAGCCCAGGGAGTTGTAGCTGTAACTGTAGCCAGGAGGCTCTCTAGACAGCTGCATTCCACAGGGCCCTGGGCTGGATCCTGGAGTAGAGGGCAGGCCCGGGTTCCCCCCAAATCCTCCCAACTCCTGGTCGGACATAGGAGGAGTCGACCTGGACTGTGGGTTCAGAAAAACGGCCAAGCTGAGGGCTGCCGTGAAGCTCCAAGGCGAGCAAATCTGCCAATAAGTGCGAGACCCACCAAGGTAGAGCAGGAACTTTGTCACAGTAAATAAATGTCTTTGGCATGATCTAAAGCCCCATTGCTGTTCCCTTGCCCAGCTGCACTGCAGCTTCTTCCCTCAATGATTCCTTTCTTGCTCTCTAATGGAGAAAGTAATTTTCCAATGGTTTCCTATTACTAGTATTTCATGAGCCAGCTCTTTTGACTGTGAAGACTCCCAGTCCAATTAGGAAGCAGACCTGGGCTCACAGAGCAGAGAGCCAAGGATCTGAGGGATTTAATTCTTTACTTGCAAAATTAATGCTAGAACAGCAACACTTCTGAGAGTAAATTGGGGTTACATGTAGCTGCATTGAATAATCACCTGGCAGAGCAGCTCAGAGTGCTGTAGTGCCTGGTGTGTGCAATCTGTCTCTCCAGTGAAGCAGCAGATAAGTGCTAAGAATGATTTCCCTGTTTTCTGTCGAGTGTCTTATTAATAAAAACACATATATTTTTATGTGTGACGACAACAGAATGATTTGCTTTGAATCCTTCCCTGTCCCTCTGCTTCTTGTGTTGGCCCACACAGCCTGCTCTGTCCCCATCTAGGCCAGCAGCAGACCCTGCCCACATTTATATTTAGCAAGCACGGATTCTCCCAGATTACAGCTAGTGACTGTCGATAGAACATGTGTCAGGGACTCAGGGCCTTGAACTCTGGGCCACATAGGTGCTTTGGAACTAGTACTCCCCAGCCTGCTACTTGGTGACCTGCTAACTGTTGTTGGAATAGGAGTTGAACTCTGACAGAGGATCCCAGTACTGGGAGCTGATTGCTGGAATGATGGAGGCCCTGATTGGTTCACAGCTCCTATTTAAACCCAGGACAAGAACAGAATTTTGTCCATGCAACTGGGTTCGCTCTGCTTCAGACTCCTTCACCAGGAATACCTGCTCCTATTGCCTGCTGCTGATCTGCTGGTAACCTCACCCTGCCTGCCTCCTGGTTTGTCCTCTGGCATGTCTCGGGCTCTGATCTCCAGGTATCTGATCCGGCCCAACTCCTGACCAATGTGACAGGATACACCTTAGGAAAAAACAGCTATGTTCGCTTCTTGGATCTTTTTGACTTTCCTCAGTAGAAAAGGAACAGGTTACTCAGAAGAGAGAGGTTTCTCAAGCCATATGTTGTCCCAATTAAAACTGGATAATCTTGATCTGTGCTCTGAAGGTTACCAGCACAGATCTCAAAGTTATTCAGGAAAAAAGTGGGTATAATGAAGCTCAAAACTCCAGTTCAAGCTCTGCAACAGGAGTTTGGTGAAAAGTTCTTGCACTTTTTGTTCCAAACACAGGACACCATGCAATCAGAGAAGAATCCTACTGCCGCTGAGAATTTTGCAGCCTATGGTGAGGGTTTGAAAGGAGCTGGCGTTTTCATATATCTTAACAATTCCTACCTTTAACATTTCACTAGTGAGCTGCTCCCTCTGTACCTGGTGGCTGTCTGTGTTGTAGCGAGTGTCCTAGGGCATGAATTCTTCTCTGCAAAGTGAGGAAGGGTTTATTATCTGTTGAGTCAGTGACCACTATTGCTGTATTAACAAATCAAACTTTAATTAGACTGCCAAGATAGTCTGTTTAGGCACCTGCATCCGTTTGTGCTGATATTGCTATGACCCTGCCCTCCCCTTCCCTACGGCATGTCACCTTCTCTTCACCTCACGTCAGCATTTAGATTGGAAACTCTTTGTGCAGGAACCGTGTGTTATGTTTTGTTTTTGTGTGGACAGAGTGAAAATAAAAACCCATAATATAATAGCACCCAGTACATGGAAGGTGCTTTACAGGGGTAGAGTAAGACAAGTCTATGCCTGGGGGCACGTGCAATCTGAATGGACAACGTACAGACAAAATATAGAGCCAGGAGTAGAGGAAGAAGCAAACAGGCAATGGGGATGGTACAGTATGCATCACGTTAGCACCATGGTTTACTGAAACACTAAAATTTTTACTTGTTTATAGTGAATTAAAGGCACACTTCTGGGGTTATAGAAAGAGGTGGGTTCTGAGGAGGGATTTGAAGTATGACATGGAGATTGTCTGGTAGTTGAGGTGGGGAACAGAATCAGGGAACAAAGGGAGTGAGAGGGATAATGGAATTGTTGGAGTCTATACTGTGAACAGGAGAATGGATGGAAGTGCACGAATCCAGCACTATCATGCTTGGCTCTCGATCCTGCTTTGCTCAGAGCACAGGAGTCTGGATCCAGCACTAGCGTGCTGGGTTCTGGATCCTGCTGCGGTCAGTGGGTGGGAGCAAGACCCTCGTTTTTAGTGTATCAACATTGTTTAAGATAAAAAGAAAAGGAGTACTTGTGGCACCTTAGAGACTAACAAATTTATTAGAGCATAAGCTTTCGTGAGCTACAGCTCACTTCATCGGATGCATTAAACTTTGTTTAAGATGAAAGTGAATATTAAACTGTCGTTTGACATTGCATCATGCAGAATTCTGGAGCGAAATCTTTCACCACTGAAGTGAATGGGAGTTTTGTCTTCCCATGGGACTTCTGTGCAGTAGGATTTCAGCCCTAGTCTGTATTGAGAGCCTTCTTAGCTGGATGGGGTTGCAGGTTGAAAGAGAGAGGGAGAAGAAAGCAGAGGGAAAGGGTTTGGAAGGGTGTATGGGGGTCCTTTGCCAGACATTAAAGAACATGCAGTTGGCATGTTCTCATTAATATTTAAGAATCAAGTCTGCCTGTAGGAGAAACTAGAGCAGACTCAAGCTGTTTGGGACTAGTAAGGAAAGAGACACAGTGAAGAGACACTCTTGTATTCCCAAAGACTCCAGGAAGAGTACAAAGAGACAGCTGTGTGGAAGATTACTGGCTTCCAATGGGAGGGTTGTTGCCCTGTTTTTGTGTGTGTGCTGCCATCCTGTGGAATGAAGTGTTAAAGAGGAAAGTCCGATTGGAGCCTGGAAATGTACAAACTATTGCTAATGCATGTGGGAAAAGGTAACCCAAAATAACACGTCCTCAATGGGCAGGAGAAGCCCACAGAGCCGCAGTAGCAAGGCAAGACTGAGCAAGGAGAGTATGTTTGTAGTGTGATGAGGCAGAAAAATGGCCAATGCAGTTTTACAGGTTTCAGAGTAGCAGCCATGTTAGTCTGTATTCGCAAAAAGAAAAGGAGTACTTGTGGCACCTTAGAGACTAACAAATTTATTAGAGCATAAGCTTTCGTGAGCTACAGCTCACTTCATGTTCCTGAGGAATCATACCACGTGTGTGCACACCCTTTGCCTGTGCCCACATTATTTTTACTCCCAAATTTCCTACTCTTGTTAACACCAGTTCAGCTCCATGGGTGCAAGCACCAGTAGGAGTACTAGTGTACATGTCGTTTTTACCACCAGGTCATTTAGAACTCCCTTGGGAAGGATTAGCGACACAGTGATAAGAAAACTTTTGATGGCTGGCACCGTTTCTATGCTAGTGCTCCTTCTATGGGGCATTCCCAGTGTGGGCAGCAGTGGGAAACTTTAGAGGCAAATTCGTGTATACAAGAGGTAGATGGTTCTGGTGCAAGGTACTGAAATATATTGAAATTGGAGGGTGTGGGCCTTGGGTGATCAGAGTTAAATTAGTACAGTTTGGATAAGTTGTGGATGGGAAGGATATTGTAACAGTGTGGAAATATCTGAAGATGTTTGGGAAGGGACTTGGGAGGGTTTATTTCTCTTTTGCTGATGGGGTGTGAGGAGATGTTTGGGAAATGGTTCACTGATGTTGGGGAGCCTGTGAGGTTTGAGAGGTGTTTCACCATTGTTAGGAGGAGGGGAAGTTTGGGGCATACAGGAATTGGTGCCATGTCCTTCTCTCCAGCACCGCTCACTCTGTCATACTGTTTGTACTCAGGAACATGATATCCTGGTAAGCTTTGCCAGCACCGTCCAGTCCTAATGACCTGGATCCTCTTTGCTTTCTGAGCTGCTTCTCATGTCCTAGTGAGCCAGCCGCTGTGTTCCTCAGCTTTATTTGGTGATCATTTCAGCTGCTGTCATAGGCTGCTTTTCCTTGGCTGATGATCAGAGGATGTCTCAATGTGGGGCTTCTTGTGAAGCAGGGAAGCTGGGGTGGGACCTGGACTCGGAGGGTAAGGTGATCAGGCTTCAGGTTCAGCACTCTCTAATAAACCAGGAATTCTTCTCCTCTGCCTTGGTCTGTGGCCCTGCTCTGTTGCTCTGCCAGGGGCAGTCAGAGTATCAAAATGTGCTGCAACTGAACTTGCACATTGATTTCTTCAAGCTTCAGGTTTTGATTTCTCGTAAAACTGACTCCTCTATATGTCTTTCCTGGCCCCTCACTGGGGTTGATTGAATAAATGGCATTTAAATGTTACCGCAGGTTCAGAGCTGCAGCGCTTGCTGTGGTGGGTGTTAGGAAGGTGTCATGGCATCTCCGGGCGATGCTCTGGAACTGCTCCCTACGAAGCCAGTCAACACTCTGGGGGAGCCTCCTCTTTGTGAGCAGACTGTCTCCCGGGCAAACAGCTCATACAGTTTCCACCTTCCTGGGGCTGACCTTGGAGCATTCAGCATCCTCTGCCCCACCATGCACTTCCCACAGCGAGTCTCCACAGGCAGGGCTCCTGGGGAAGCCAGTGGGTCCTGCACCCCACCTCCGCAGTCAGACGTGACTCTCAGTCAGCCAGTAAAACAGAAGGTTTATTAGACAACAGGAACATGGTCTAACACAGAGCTTGTAAAAAGAAAAGGAGTACTTGTGGCACCTTAGAGACTAACAAATTTATTAGAGCATGCTCGGGGGTCGCATAACTAGTTATGCGACCCCCGAGCATGCTCTAATAAATTTGTTAGTCTCTAAGGTGCCACAAGTACTCCTTTTCTTTTTGCGAATACAGACTAACACGGCTGCTACTCTGAAAACAGAGCTTGTAGTCACAGAGACCGGGACCCCTCTATCAGGTCCATCTTGGGGGGCAGAAAGGCCAGAGATCCGTCTGGCCCTCCCTCCATTTCCCCAGCCTGCTCCAAACTGAAACTCTCCAGACCCTCCTCTGGCCTTTGTCTCTTTCCCGGGCCACAAGGTCACCTGATCTCTTTGTTCTCCAACACCTTCAGTCGGCACCTTTGCAGGAGAGGGGCCCAGGCCATCAGTTGCCAGGAGACAGGGTGTTGGCCATTCTCTGTTTAGACGTCATCACACTGGCCCTCTTGGGCTCTGCAACAATCGCACACCCTTATCCCCCCATCTATATACTTAAGAAATGCATAGGGGAAACTGAGGCCCCCACACAGTATTCAGAGAAAGCATAAAGAACATTCCCACTTTGTCACAGAAGGAGAGCAACAACGGATGTATATTATGTTGCCAGGGTCTCATTTTCCTGGACTCTTATTTCTCATGCTGAACTGGGGCTGGTTCTCAGCTGGTTTTAGGAGCTTTCTGTAGGTGCCAGCATAGCTTTAGAAAAATATTTTGATATCCTTTGGCCCTGTCTGGACTGACTAGCTAAATCACTTATGATCCTGGATTAAACTGAATTCAAAGCCCCATGCAGATTCACTTCAAACTGGATCACTTTTAAGCTTTATTGCATTGGTGAATGCATCCAGCTGACTTCCCTCCACCATCTTTCCAGCAAGGAGGGTGATGCTGAAGCAGCAAAAGTTCCATTTTGGGGGTGCTGATTGCTGGTGGAGCCATGAGGGCTCTTTTGGTCTTTGCTTGCTGAGTTCTGGAATGGTTTCCTTGATCGTTGTAGATAGGGCTTTTTTTCTGAGACTCATACTAGCCAGATCATTATTAATATTATTTCTTTTGTGATAGGCACTGCCCCAAAGACCTTGCACAGTTCCATCAAAGCTGGCTATTGCAGGGTTTGATAATACACGTCTCAGAGGAAGAAATTCCTGTGCACACAAACCTGGGAAGCTGAACTAAAGCCCACTGGGGAATGAGCATGTTCAAACTCCGTTGTGCTCATGTAGATCTGCTGTCTGTCTGCTTGGGGCTGTCTCCTCAAATCAGCAACTTCTGTAACCTACGCATTTGTGTGGAATTTGCTTAAATATATTTGCTAAACATTATAATTGAAAAAAACCCACAATCCTAAAAGGGGGGCCTCTGTGCAGCTGAGAAAAGACAACCCCCTTGAGAACAGGTCTAATTGCAGGCCCCATTTGGGAGGCCAATGGCAAAAAGTGACATCAATAATAAAAGCACAGTTACAAAGTAGAGAGTGAAAGCGACAGCTACTCCAGTTATAAAAACTCACAATAAGAGTCAATGTTCAAGGAGCCTGATCTTGTCTAATTTAAGTGCTTTAAGTTCAAGAGGAAGATAGATGGATTATACCACTTTAAAATGTTGTCTGGGTACAACATAGTGTAAACAAGAGATACAAATAAAGCCATCCGCCATACATTTTACATGCATCAGTTTGACTTTGCTGCCTAACAGGAAGCTGGCATGTCACTTTAGGTTGCAAGCAGTGTGTGGTCTTGCTGGAGAAGTTGTTGCTAAAAGTCACATAACTGCTGAGACTTCAGTTTATTGTGTGTCTGTGTCACAGTTGTATATACTGTATATATTTCTCTTTATGGTGTATATCAATAGAAGATATCTAGTAGGAGGGTAGAGGTGTGTCATGGGGACTTGGGTAGAGGGCAGGGGGAGATAATTATTTGCCCCAGTGGCTCTGGCTTCCATGATACACTTCAGCTGTCTCCAATCTCTGGGGCAGAAAATGTGTCCCTGGTAGCTCATCTGCAGTACGCCCTCTGGCTGGTTTAAGGTGCTGGGAGTGAATATGTGCCCCAGTGGCTCTGGTGGATGTTGTTTCCAGTATACCTTGGGTCTCCAGGAAGGGTGTTTTTCCCCCAGTGGCTTTTTTCTTCAGTAACAGGGTGTTAACATTGTGTGTTGTGTATTTTCCTGGGATGTCATGGCTGCAGGCAAATCTGAAGAAGTTCATGGAGTACGTGCAAATGCTAAATGTGGAGAAGGTCTGCAGACTGCTGGAGAAGGGACTGGACCCCAACTTCCATGATCCGGACACTGGAGGTGAGACTAGCTTTCTCAGAGATGGGAGATGACAGAAGAGGGTTGGGGGCAGCTGGTTGCTTTGGCAATACAGTGGGATTTTGGGGGAGTAGTAGTTTGCTTGAGAGGGTAGCAAGTGGCATTAGGGGAAAGGTGGGAGTTGGATTTTGAGTTATAGGGACCTTTAGCAAAGAGTCCCAATATGGTTTTAATATGTTTCTCTCACGGGGGTTTCTTAAGATGGAAAGGACTGTCTTTGGGAGATACAGAAGCCTGGAATTGTCAGACTAGATGAAAACATAGGACAGCCAAGGGT
Source organism: Dermochelys coriacea (assembly GCF_009764565.3). Classification (NCBI taxonomy): domain Eukaryota; kingdom Metazoa; phylum Chordata; order Testudines; family Dermochelyidae; genus Dermochelys; species Dermochelys coriacea. The sequence goes on along the minus strand of NC_050068.2, from coordinate 353,744,777 downwards.
TCTCTCGATGAGGCAGTCATGGGGATGCAGAAGTATTCTCAGGATAAATTACATGGATCCTGGCTTCTGAGTCCTTCAGGAATTGCCCATCTATGTGAGAAGCCACATACATTCCCAACAGTGTGTTGAACCCACCACAAAAGCAGTGACTGTTGGGGCTGGGTGCATGCTCCCTGGCAGATAGAATCATAGAATCATAGAATCATAGAATATCAGGGTTGGAAGGGACCCCAGAAGGTCATCTAGTCCAACCCCCTGCTCAAAGCAGGACCAAGTCCCAGTTAAATCATCCTAGCCAGGGCTTTGTCAAGCCTGACCTTAAAAACCTCTAAGGAAGGAGATTCTACCACCTCCCTAGGTAACGCATTCCAGTGTTTCACCACCCTCTTAGTGAAAAAGTTTTTCCTAATATCCAATCTAAACCTCCCCCATTGCAACTTGAGACCATTACTCCTCGTTCTGTCATCTGCTACCATTGAGAACAGTCTAGAGCCATCCTCTTTGAAACCCCCTTTCAGGTAGTTGAAAGCAGCTATCAAATCCCCCCTCATTCTTCTCTTCTGCAGACTAAACAATCCCAGCTCCCTCAGCCTCTCCTCATAAGTCATGTGCTCTAGACCCCTAATCATTTTTGTTGCCCTTCGCTGTACTCTTTCCAATTTATCCACATCCTTCTTCTAGTGTGGGGCCCAAAACTGGACACAGTACTCCAGATGAGGCCTCACCAGTGTCGAATAGAGGGGAACGATCACGTCCCTCGATCTGCTCGCTATGCCCCTACTTATACATCCCAAAATGCCATTGGCCTTCATGGCAACAAGGGCACACTGCTGACTCATATCCAGCTTCTCGTCCACTGTCACCCCTAGGTCCTTTTCCGCAGAACTGCTGCCGAGCCATTCGGTCCCTAGTCTGTAGCGGTGCATTGGATTCTTCCATCCTAAGTGCAGGACCCTGCACTTATCCTTATTGAACCTCATTAGATTTCTTTTGGCCCAATCCTCCAATTTGTCTAGGTCCTTCTGTATCCTATCCCTCCCCTCCAGCGTATCTACCACTCCTCCCAGTTTAGTATCATCCGCAAATTTGCTGAGAGTGCAATCCACACCATCCTCCAGATCATTTATGAAGATATTGAACAAAACGGGTCCCAGGACCGACCCCTGGGGTACTCCACTTGACACCGGCTGCCAACTAGACATGGAGCCATTGATCACTACCCGTTGAGCCCGACAATCTAGCCAGCTTTCTACCCACCCTATAGTGCATTCATCCAGCCCATACTTCCTTAACTTGCTGACAAGAATGCTGTGGGAGACCGTGTCAAAAGCTTTGCTAAAGTCAAGAAACAATACATCCACTGCTTTCCCTTCATCCACAGAACCAGTAATCTCATCATAAAAGGCGATTAGATTAGTCAGGCATGACCTTCCCTTGGTGAATCCATGCTGACTGTTCCTGATCACTTTCCTCTCCTCTAAGTGCTTCAGAATTGATTCCTTGAGGACCTGCTCCATGATTTTTCCAGGGACTGAGGTGAGGCTGACTGGCCTGTAGTTCCCAGGATCCTCCTTCTTCCCTTTTTTAAAGATGGGCACTACATTAGCCTTTTTCCAGTCATCCGGGACTTCCCCCGTTCGCCACGAGTTTTCAAAGATAATGGCCAAGGGCTCTGCAATCACAGCCGCCAATTCCCTCAGCACTCTCGGATGCAATTCGTCCGGCCCCATGGACTTGTGCACGTCCAGCTTTTCTAAATAGTCCCAAACCAGATCCAGATGTTTGATACTAAAGGTGTGAAAGGAGCTGCAGCACTGGTCCCAGCTAGTACTTTTCTCACTGTTTCTGTAGTGAGTATGGAGCTCTCACCCTTTCCCCACCTTTGTGGTGTCTTTTAGTGCAGGTCTGGGATAGGATTAGTCATTGCTCTTATTTCTGTATTAAAATAACAGTGTGAAGTTTTAGTGTGAAGTTTGTTACTTTTAGTACAGAGTAGGCTCCATGCCTGCTGCATGACTTAGGCAGATTTCCAACCAATGAGTGTGTCAAGCTGTTTTGCAGAGAGACAAGAGCGTGAGTACCAACCCCAGGGCTGACTGTGAGGAAACAGGGTACAAACCCTAAACTGTTTGTGAGTGCTATACTTCAATTTCACTAACCAATTATCAAGGGTAAACTCCTCAGCCTTAACGTGTAGTCACAGATAGTCCCCTTGGGTACTGTGATCTGTTTTGCCATCCAGGTGAGCCTATCTTTGTGAGAAATGTCCCTTATACCAAGCATCACAGCAAAATTCAGGTTACTCGCAGTGCCAAAGGACCAGTCACTTACCCCAGGTCAGTTGCATCTTAGATCTCACACCAAAAACATTGCATGTAGCCAATCCTGTAATAAACTGTGTGCAGATTTATTAAATAGGAAAAGGAAACTGGAGAATTATTTACAGGGTTAAAGGAGGTAAACATAGATGTAAAAATTAGTTACAGTCTTAAATTTCAAAAAGTAATAGAAGCTTCTATAATAACCGAGCTCTATGGGGTTGATGCAAGTATGGGGCTCAGAACAGGTGGAGGTCAGATTGGGATGCCTCAGAAGTAAGTGTCCTAGTTCTTGTACAAAGACAGCCTGCTTCCTCATTACACTCATACTTTAAATCTGGGTCCTGAGCTGATTCAATTACTTGGTGGTATATGACATTAGACCATTGTTCACATTCATTGAGTTTAAGGCCAGAAAGAATCATTACATCAGCTAGTCCGACCTTCTGTATGTCAGAGACCATTACATTTCATCCAGTTACCCCCTATTGAGCTCAATACCTTGTGTTTGACTAAAGAATATGTTTAAGAAATCATAGAATCATAGAATCATAGAATATCAGGGTTGGAAGGGACCCCAGAAGGTCATCTAGTCCAACCCCCTGCTCAAAGCAGGACCAAGTCCCAGTTAAATCATCCCAGCTAGGGCTTTGTCAAGCCTGACCTTAAAAACCTCTAAGGAAGGAGATTCTACCACCTCCCTAGGTAACGCATTCCAGTGTTTCACCACCCTCTTAGTGAAAAAGTTTTTCCTAATATCCAATCTAAACCTCCCCCATTGCAACTTGAGACCATTACTCCTCGTTCTGTCATCTGCTACCATGGAGAACAGTCTAGAGCCATCCTCTTTGAAACCCCCTTTCAGGTAGTTGAAAGCAGCTATCAAATCCCCCCTCATTCTTCTCTTCTGCAGACTAAACAATCCCAGCTCCCTCAGCCTCTCCTCATAAGTCATGTGCTCTAGACCCCTAATCATTTTCGTTGCCCTTCGTTGTACTCTTTCCAATTTATCCACATCCTTCCTGTAGTGTGGGGCCCAAAACTGGACACAGTACTCCAGATGAGGCCTCACCAGTGTCGAATAGAGGGGAACGATCACGTCCCTCGATCTGCTCGCTATGCCCCTACTTATACAACCCAAAATGCCATTGGCCTTCTTGGCAACAAGGGCACACTGCTGACTCATATCCAGCTTCTCGTCCACTGTCACCCCTAGGTCCTTTTCCGCAGAACTGCTGCCGAGCCATTCGGTCCCTAGTCTGTAGCGGTGCATTGGATTCTTCCATCCTAAGTGCAGGACCCTGCATTTATCCTTATTGAACCTCATTAGATTTCTTTTGGCCCAATCCTCCAATTTGTCTAGGTCCTTCTGTATCCTATCCCTCCCCTCCAGCGTATCTACCACTCCTCCCAGTTTAGTATCATCCGCAAATTTGCTGAGAGTGCAATCCACACCATCCTCCAGATCATTTATGAAGATATTGAACAAAACGGGCCCCAGGACCGACCCCTGGGGCACTCCACTTGACACCGGCTGCCAACTAGACATGGAGCCATTGATCACTACCCGTTGAGCCCGACAATCTAGCCAGCTTTCTACCCACCTTATAGTGCATTCATCCAGCCCATACTTCCTTAACTTGCTGACAAGAATGCTGTGGGAGACCGTGTCAAAAGCTTTGCTAAAGTCAAGAAACAATACATCCACTGCTTTCCCTTCATCCACAGAACCAGTAATCTCATCATAAAAGGCGATTAGATTAGTCAGGCATGACCTTCCCTTGGTGAATCCATGCTGACTGTTCCTGATCACTTTCCTCTCCTCTAAGTGCTTCAGGATTGATTCTTTGAGGACCTGCTCCATGATTTTTCCAGGGACTGAGGTGAGGCTGACCGGCCTGTAGTTCCCAGGATCCTCCTTCTTCCCTTTTTTAAAGATGGGCACTACATTAGCCTTTTTCCAGTCATCCGGGACTTCCCCCGTTCGCCACGAGTTTTCAAAGATAATGGCCAAGGGCTCTGCAATCACAGCCGCCAATTCCTTCAGCACTCTCGGATGCAATTCGTCCGGCCCCATGGACTTGTGCACGTCCAGCTTTTCTAAATAGTCCCTAACCACCTCTATCTCTACAGAGGGCTGGCCATCTCTTCCCCATTTTGTGATGCCCAGCACAGCAGTCTGGGAGCTGACCTTGTTAGTGAAAACAGAGGCAAAAAAAGCATTGAGTACATTAGCTTTTTCCACATCCTCTGTCACTAGCTTGCCTCCCTCATTCAGTAAGGGGCCCACACTTTCCTTGGCTTTCTTCTTGTTGCCAACATACCTGAAGAAACCCTTCTTGTTACTCTTGACATCTCTTGCTAGCTGCAGCTCCAGGTGCGATTTGGCCCTCCTGATATCTTTCCTACATGCCCGAGCAATATTTTTATACTCTTCCCTGGTCATATGTCCAAGCTTCCACTTCTTGTAAGCTTCTTTTTTATGTTTAAGATCCGCTAGGATTTCACCATTAAGCCAAGCTGGTCGCCTGCCATATTTACTATTCTTTCGACTCATCGGGATGGTTTGTCCCTGTAACCTCAACAGGGATTCCTTGAAATACAGCCAGCTCTCCTGGACTCCCTTCCCTTTCATGTTAGTCCCCCAGGGGATCCTGGCCATCTGTTCCCTGAGGGAGTCAAAGTCTGCTTTCCTGAAGTCCAGGGTCCGTATCCTGCTGCTTACCTTTCTTCCCTGCGTCAGGATCCTGAACTCAACCAACTCATGGTCACTGCCTCCCAGATTCCCATCCACTTTTGCTTCCCCCACTAATTCTACCCGGTTTGTGAGCAGCAGGTCAAGAAAAGCGCTCCCCCTAGTTGGCTCCCCTAGCACTTGCACCAGGAAATTGTCCCCTACGCTTTCCAAAAACTTCCTGGATTGTCTATGCACCGCTGTATTGCTCTCCCAGCAGATATCAGGAAAATTAAAGTCACCCATGAGAATCAGGGCATGCGATCTAGTAGCTTCCTTGAGTTGCCGGAAGAAAGCCTCATCCACCTCATCTCCCTGGTCTGGTGGTCTATAGCAGACTCCCACCATGACATCACTCTTGTTGCACACACTTCTAAACTTAATCCAGATGCATCCCATTTTAATCTGAAGACATCAAGAGATGGAGAATCCACCACTTCCCTTGGGAGTTTGTTCCAGCAGTTTGTGCCTAACTTCTAACTTGAATTTGTCTGGCTTCAGCTTCCATCCATTGGCTCTTGTTCTGTCTTTTCCTGCTCGATTAAAGAGCTCTTCAGTACCCAGTAGTTTCACCCCATGAAGGCTCGTAGACACTGTAATCAAGTCACCTCGGTCTTCTTTTTGACAAGCTAATAAGATTTCCTTAAGTCTCTCACTGTAGGGCATTTTGTCAGACCATGGATATTTTTTGTGGCTCTTTTCTGAACTGTTTTCAATTTCTCAACATCCTTTTAAAAGTGTGGGCACGGTATTCCATTATTGGTCTCACAGGTGCCATAGAAAGAGGTAAAAATCATGTCCTTACTCCTACCCACTACTCCTGTTTATTTATCCACAGATTACATTAGCCCTTTGGCCATGGCACCACACTGGGAGCTCATAATCTACCATGATCCCCAATTCTTTTCCAGAATCACTGCTTCCCAGGGTAGATTCCCCCCATTCTGTAGTATGGCCTGTATTCTTTGTTCCTAGATGAATGACTTTACATTTGGACATATTGAAACATATATTGTTTGCTTGTGCCCAGCTTACCAAGCAATCCAGATCATTTTATAACACTGACCTGTCCTCCTCTTTATTAACGACTCCCCCAGTCTTTGTGTCATCTGCAAACCTTATTAGTGATGATTTTATGGTTTCTTCCAGGTTATTGATAAAAATATTGTTGTATACAGATAAGAACCGATCCCTGTGGGATGCCCTTAGAAACACACCTGCTTGTAAATGATTCCCTATTAACAATTATATTTTGAGACCTATCAGTCAGCCAGTTTTTAATCAATTTAATATGTGCCATGTTGAATTTGTATTCTAGTTTCTTAATCAAAATGTTGTGTGACACCAAGTCAAATGCCTTACAGAAGTCTAAATATATTACATCAACACGATTAGCTTTATCAGCCAAACTTGTATTCTCATTTAAAAAATCAAGTTAGCCTGACAAGATCCATTTTTCATAAACCTATCGAGATTAGCATAAATTATTTTACCTTGCTTTAATTTTTTATTAATCAAGTCCTGTATCAGCTGTTCGATTATTTTCCCCCCAGGATCCACATCAGGCGACAGGCTTCTGATTACCTCAGTCATCCCATTCATCCTTTTATTAAGTATTGGTACAACAAAAAAATTTTTCCTTAGTGCTCTGGAACTTCCCCAGTGTTCACAACTTATTGAAAGTCAACATTAACAATCCAGAGGGCTCATTGGCCAGCTCTTTTAAAACTCTTGGATGCAAGTTATCTGGATCTCCTTATTTAGAAAATATGTAGCTTCAGTTGCTGCTGTTTAACATCCTCATAAGTTGCTGCTGGAATGGAAAGTATTTTATCCTTATATGTCATGAATACATCATCTGGCTTTTTCCCAGATTTAGAACAGAAATGTTTATGGAACTTTTCTGCATTATCATTGACAATTCTACCATTTCCATCTAGTAATGTACCAGTACCATTGCTAGGACTCCTTTTTATTTTCCTTAACTCTGCTGGCCATTTATTTCTCCTTGTGTCCTTTGGATTCCTTTACCAGTTTTCTACATTTCCTATCTTCTGATTTATATTAATCACTATCAATTTACCCTTTTCTCAATTTGTTATATAAAAATAATTTTTAATTCTCTTCTTAGTCAGATTATTTTTTAACCCACGTAGCCTTCTTCCTCAATTGTAGGATTGTGGATTTTGGGGGATCTAATGAAATGTTCTTTAAACAGTTCCAAATTGTCACTCATGTTTTTCCTTTTAAACTCTTTCTTTCAACTGATTTGGCTCATAATTGTTTTCAGTTTTGTGCAACTGGTCCTTCTTCCGTGGGGTCCTTCTACCTCCTCCTCTTCTTCTTTGAGCACTGTTCTATCATTGTTCATCTGTTTGGGAGTCCTCTCGGGATAGCAGGACTCAGGTTTGAGGACTGTTGAAGTTGACCTCACTTCTGTCTGGGATGCCTTGAATCCAGGCAGTTCCAGGTATGGAATCTTCTGAGGACAAAGGCCTTGCTACAGTCATTGAATCATAGAACAAAAAGGACCTCGAGAGGTCAACTAGTCCAGTATCCAGCACTGAGGCAGGACTAAGTATTATCTAGACCATCCCTGATCGATGTTTGTCTAACCTGCTCTAAAAAACCTCCAGTGATGGAGATTCCACAACCTCCCTGGGCAATTTATCCCAGTGCTTAACCTCCCTGACAGTTAGGAAGTTTTTCCTAATGTCCAACCTAAACTGCCATTGCTGCTATTTAAGCCCATTGCTTGCCCTGTCCTCAGTGATTAATAAGAACAATTTTTCTCCCTTCTCCTTGTAACAACCTTTTATGTACTTGAAAACTGTTATCATGTCCCCTCAGTCAGAGACATTCCCCTTGGTAGTCTGATCTATTTTGCCACCCCGGTGAGCATATCTTTAGGAGAGATGTCCCTTACACCAAGAATCACAGCAAAATTCTGGTTACTCCCAGTCCCAAAGACCAGTTATTTACCCCAGGTCAATTGCATCTTAGATCTCACACCAAAGACAATGCTTGTAGCCAATCCTATAATAATTTATATACATTAAATATGAAAAGGAAACCAGAGAACTGTTTACAAGGTTAAGGCAGGTAAACATAGATACACAAATGAGTTACTATCATAAGTTTCCAAAGGTTTCAAAAGGTATTAGAAACTTCTTTAATCAGCAAGCCCTATATGTCCTTTAGGGCAAACCCAGGCTAAGCTGCTGGGGATGTCTTGCTTATGCCTGGAAAAACCTTGCCCCACAGAGTCCAAGCTGCATAGAGATACCTAGTTCCATTTGTTTGAGGTTTATATCCCTTTTCTGCCATGTGCTCTAAGCTGCAAACTCAGCCGATGGGAGGAATCCACTTGCATGGCTTTTCTTCTTGGGTTGGGGAGCAGAACAACAAACCTCTTTTGTGCTCTTTAATGCCCACCATAGTCCCTCTACTGTCAATGAACCTTTTCCATTGGGGAGGACATTGCACCTTCTGTAGAAGATCACCCTAATTAACATCTCTCTCCTGTCTGATGGTTTACACATCACAGAGGCTCACAGATGTTACCTTGCAGTGTGGGATACAGATGTTACAAGTGAGAGCAATGTTGGCAGCAACTCACAAGTGTTCAAGAAGGTGTAAGCACATTCTTAGAATTCTAATACCTATTTTAACAATGCCAACATGCAGGTGAGCCAGCCTGGTTCCAGCTGTGTATTTGTCAGTTTAGACACAGGAAGAAAAGGAGTACTGGTGGCACCTTAGAGACTAACAAATTTATTAGTGCATAAGCTTTCGTGAGCTACAGCTCACTTCATCGGATGCATTTGGTGGAAAAAACAGAGGAGAGATTTAGACACAGGGACATGAGCTGGCATCTAGTCTTCCAGCATCACAGTCTCTGCCCGGAAGAGTTTACAATATAAATGGTTACACGAGAGACTAGGTAATGTGCCAGGAAGGGGAGGGGAATGAAGAGAGACATCAATTGCAGAGATATGATTTCAGTGGTAAATTTAGGCAGAACTACATCTTGGCCATTCAAGCTGTGGGGCTGTAACATTGCTGTGACATTTGGGCTCAGGCTGGAGCCCGAGCTCTGGGATCCCGTGAGGGGGGAGGGTCCTAGAGCCCAGGGTCCACTCTGAACCCAAATTTCTACACTACAATTTTTACCCCTGCAGCCTGAGCCCCTCAAGGCCGAGCCAGCTGACCCAGGCTAGCTGCGTCCATTCTGCAAGTCTTTTATTCCAGTGTCGATGTATCCTAATAGTCTCATGCCTGGGTGCACACAAACTTGCACCAGTTTTACTGAAAGTGTGGTGTTAAATCAGTATAGTGAAACCAATGCACTTTGTGTGCAGACAATCTTACATCAGGCAAGCTAAACCAGTGTAAGCCAAGTTTAAACTAACACAAGAGTGTCTGCACTCGGAGTTGCATCAATTTAACATCACACCTTTAGAGCTTGTCTATGCAGTAAAGTTGCACTGGTATAACTTGCCAATATCATTAAACCTGTACAAGATACTGTGTAGATACTCTTATTTCAGAATAAGAATGGCTGATTTCAGTTCTGGTGAAATAGAGTCACTCATATCAGAATAAGAGTGTCCACATAGTCTTTGGTACCAGTTCAACTATATCTGTCTCAGAGTCAATTCAAGTTTCAGAGTAGCAGCTGTGTTAGTCTGTATTCGCAAAAAGAAAAGGAGTACTTGTGGCACCTTAGAGACTAACAAATTTATTAGAGCATAAGCTTTCGTGAGCTACAGCTCACTTCATCGGATGCATGTGGTGGAAAAAACAGAGGAGAGTTCTTGGGCAATTTTCTCATGTAGACAACTTGTGTGTGCAGACAAGTCCCAGTGAGAAGGCAAGATCAGGACGGACACCTAGATCTAGACCTCTTGACAAACATGTCAAAAAAGGACAGGTGAGGAAGGAAGACACGCTTATTTGTAGGGCCCTACCAAATTCACGGCCATGAAAAGCATGTCACGGATCATGAAATCTGCTCTCCCCCTGTGAAATCTGGTCTTTTGTGTGCTTTTACCCTATTCTATACAGATTTCACAGGGGAGACCAGCATTTCTCAAAGTGGAGGTCCTGACCCAAAAAGGAGTTGCAGGGGGTCACAAGGTTAATGGGGGCGGGGGGTCATGCTGTTTTCAGAGCTGCGTGGCTGGAGAGTGGCTGCTGTTGGCCGGGCGCCCACCTCTGAGGGAAGTGCCCCGCCAGCAGCAGCGCAGAAGAAAGGGTGGCAATAGCATACCATGCCGTCCTTACTTCTGCGTTGCTTCCTTCAGAGCTGGCCGGCCGAGAGTGATGGCTGCTGACTGAGGGCCCAGGTCTGCAGGCAGCAGTGCAGCAGTAAGGTGGCGATACCGTACTATGCCGTCCAGCCGATCTGCCTTCAAACTTGGGCTTCTGGCCAGCAGCCGCCACTCTCCAGCTGCCAGCTCTGAAGGCAGCGCCGCCACCATCAGCAGCATAGAAGTAAGGATAGCAGTACTGCAACCCCCCTATAATAACCTTGCGACCTCCCCGCACAACTCCTTTTTGGGTCAGGAGGCCTATAATTCCAACACCATGAAATTTCAGATTTAAATAGCTGAAAATTTATGGTTTTTAAAATCCTATGACTGAGAAATTGACCAAAATGGACCGTGAATTCGGTAGGGCCCTACTTATTGGTGATGTTGCAGTCCAGCATTGCTGTAGCACACAGTTGATGATTACAAGAGGTGGGTCAACATTGATATTTAGTTTATATAATCCAATTAAAAAAACAACTTTGCATAATGCACAACTATTTTAACTGAGTAACTATATAACCTTGTTGTGTAACTCATGTCCTTTCTTCCTATCGCCTATGTATGGTTTTGTTCAGTTTCATCATGTCATAGCTGAAACTAGATTGTAAGCCCTGTGGGCATTTTTATCTGTACTTGAGGGTGCTATAAAATAATACTACCAGTCAATGTTGGTGAGAGAGAATTATTTTCCTCAGGATGTTCTGTTCTCCTTTCTATTCCCCATTCTTATGCTCCTTCATAATATATGAGTGCTTTCCAGTAGTGCATTAAGTAATGTGACTGATGTCTGTAATGTGTGGTTCTTTTTTTGTCATCCCCTCCCCAAGATGAAACTAGTGTGTGCAGTTTAGTGTTTTGTGGTGATAGGCTTTAAAAAGAAATATTATTATATGTCCATGCTGCTCTGTGTTTATCTTAGAGAAGGTAGGTCAAAGAAGTGTGCTTTGGAGTGGAAGGAGGTGAGGTTTGGAATAGTCCTTAATTTATTTAATAATTTATTCCAAGTTTCACCTCACTTAAAAACTACTTGCTTACACAATCAGCCGTAAAAATACAAATGTGTCACAGCACACTATTACTGAAAAATGGCTTACTTTCTCACTTTTATCAATTGGAATATAAATATTGTACTTACATTTCAGTGTATAGTATGTAGAGCAGTATAAACAAGTTATTGTCTGTATGAAATTTTAGTTTGTACTGACTTTGCTTGTGCTTTTTATGTAGCCTATTGCAAAACTAGGCAAATATCTAGATGAGTTTATGTATTCCCTGGAAGACCTCTGTGTACCCCCAGGGATATGCGTATCCCTGATTGCGAACCACTGGTATAAGCTATCTGCAAGCAAAAGCAAATTTTTTGCCCATTAGAACAATGTTTCTCAAACAGGGGGGATGGGGGAGGTATTCTCAAATACCATATCATGCCACCCTTACTTTTCCGATTCCGCTAGTGGGTGGTGCTGCTTTCAGAGCTGGGCACCTGTCTCCTCTCGGCCTTCACAGCTAGGTATTCCATAACAACAAGGCCATATTGATGTTGTCACTTCCCTAAGCAACAGCCTTGTTGTCATGGAACGTGGTCTACCACTTTTGAAGTGTATTGTTGAAATCAGCCAGCCCTCGCTCTAACAGCGTGGGAGGGGGGAGAGGGAATAGGTAGCAAAAATAAAAAATGTACAGTATTGTAATTTCTGAAATTAGCAAATTCATTTTGTTAAAACAATGGATCGTTTTGTTGTACAGTGCATGAAGAGGGGGGCTGAAGCCAACATAGATGGTGGAAAACAGGAGTCATAACTGCGATAAAACAACCCCAGCCCCCCGCATTTGGATTTATTTACACTGGCTCAGAAGATAATTCAAGTCCCCAGTATGTTTTGTGCAGTGAAGTTTTTGTCAATAACAGCCTAAAACCAAATAAACTCCAGCGACATTTACAAACAAAGCATCCTACATATGTGGAGATGTCTGTGGAATTTTTTGAAAGAAAACTTCATGAACTTGAGCAACAAAAACTGTTATACATAAATGAGAAACTATGACAGCCAAAACTCTGGAGGTGTCTTATGATGTTTCACTTTTAATCTCTAGGGCAAAAAAGCCGCACAACATTGCTGAATCTCTCATTCTTCCTGCAGCTAAACAAATGTGTGAGATTATTGATTGGCAAAGATGCTGCTGCTCAGCTGAGCTCTATTTCATTATCAGACGACACAGTGAGTCGTTGTATTGAGGATATGTCCAATGACATACAAGAGCAAGTGGTGGAAAGGATTAAAAAGAGCAAGTTATTTACATATTGATGAATCCACCAATGTTTCAGGGCAGCACAGTTACTGATCTACGTTCCCTACATTTGGGAAACAGTAAAAGAAGACTTTCTTTTCTGCAAAGCACTGCCAACATATACTAGGGGAGAGGAAATATTGAAGTTCCTTCACACCTTTATAATGGGGGAACACATTAACTGGAACAGCTGTGTAGGGATCTGCATTGATGCCGCGAAAGCTATGTCTGGTACTAAGAGTGGGTTTGTTGGCAGACTTAAAGAACTGACCCCAGAAGCCCAATGGACACACTGCATGATCCACAAGGAGCCTCTGGCTGGCAGGAACATGGATCCCTATGTTAAATCAATTTCGAGTCAAGCTGTAGCAATCGTTAATTTTATTAAAGCAAAGCTGCTGAATTCCTCACTTTTTAATAGTCTCTGTGGAGAAATGGGATTGGAGAATCAGCACTTTTTACTACACACACAGGCTCACTGGCTGTTGCAGGGAAGAGTTCTAACCCGTCTGTTTAAATTCAGAGATTAGGTGCATTTGCTTCTGATTGAAGTGGATTCTATCCTGAAGAAGCATTTAAGTGACATCAGATGGTTGGCAGCACTCTCATGTCTAGCAAATATTTTGGAGTGTTTAAATTCATTGACTGAGTCACTACAAGGAAGAGAAACAAACATTCTCAAACTCAACGACAAAATTAATGCCTTTACTAAAAAACGAGATCTTTGGCAATCACAAGTTAACAACAAAAAATTTCAAATGTTTTCAACACTGAACAATCTCCTGGAAATCTCATCCAGTGATGTCACTGTTGGAGAGATAAAAGAACACGTAGCTGAGCACCTGTCTACACTGAACAGGTAGTTGCTGCTTGTCACTAGCTGCTGCATACTTGAGGTGACAAAGCATCCCCATGGATCCGTACCTTGATGACTAGTTTCCAAAAGCACCATTTCCCTAAGGGATCCAGCTGGTCCCCGGACAGAATTTGCCTTTTTTCCCATCTGTAGGGCCAAGTCTGAATCTGGAGAAGGCCTTGTGTTTGCTCCAGGTCAGAGGGTAGAATTCATAGGAGCTGTCCTGGATTCTGTGACATGGCAAGGCTTGTCCCCAGCTTCCAAACACACACTGCCTTGCCCAGTCTTCTTTAAATAGGTTTGTTTTTCAAACATAAACAAACCAAACACAAATTGCTGCTCAGCTCCCCCCTTCTCAGCTAGCTCTCTTCTCTTTCTATAGCACTGGTACCAGGGCTGCCTTGCTGAGCCCCAGGGCCCCACCAGAGGAATTAGCTCTACTCTGTGTCTGTTCTCTTCAGGCACAGCCTGTCCTAATGACTCCCTCCTTCCTGCCCCTGACAGGACTTTATAGCTCCAGGTGTAGCCATGCCTCCTTTAATTGGTCAGTTCTCGCTCCAGGATTGAGCTGTGCTGTTTCTCTTTCTCAGCCTCCACCTGAACCCAGGCTAACTCTTGTTCCAAACCTACAATAATCTTAAGCTTAATAATCTTCCCTTCTCCAGCTCTTGTTGATTCCTCTAGCTGCTCCCGCAAGCCTTGCGGATGGTCGGGAGCTCTCTCGGCCCTCTTTGCCTTTGGCTCTGTCAATGTATCATGAAGAGGCAATAGTCTCTCCGGAGTCAGGACTGACTACTTTACCCAGGGGTGCGTCTTCACTGCAGAGTTAGGTCCTGTTACCTACACTAGAGTTAGCCTAGCCTGGGTGACAGCATCCACACTGTGAAATGACACTCCAGCTGCTGGGTCCAGATCAGGACTCCACTCACTCACTCAGGTGAGGCACTAAGACCTCTGGGGCATATCCCAGGGTTCTTAGAGCTGCATCAAGCTAAGCCACTCTACAAATTCTGTCCCAGTGAATTGTGGGAGAACTCATTTGTCACTGCTGAGTGCACACGGGGAATTCTGGGAAGGATTAGCAGGACAGGTTCTGAAAAACAGGAGTAAATGGAATAACTTTTATTTATATTAAAAGAGCTTATTTTAAAATTTATTGCAAAATGTCTAGTTTGTTTGTGTCCCTCCATCTGCCGATGAAATCCCATTACATCACAAATTGAAACCAATACCAGACTTTTAGACTGTCTTGTGCAGCAGGTAGTTTTCAAGAGTAATATTAATCATGTTTAAGGTACTGCCATTAATTAAAAATTAAATCCAAGTCTCTGTTGTAGGCTGGGATGGAGAAAAATGAACCAGTGGTGAATGTATTGTACTGTGGCCAGCAGGGTGCAGGGAGAGAACAAATGAAGGCAGTTTTATTCATACTGAAATTATAAAGGCTGCTGTACAGTATTGGGCAGTGCTAGTCAGGGTCTCTTGCATAACATGGGGGTAAGTAGCAGCTACTTCCAGGGCAGAGGTAAATGTGGCAAAGAGTGAAGAAGCTGTGGAAGTGGGTAGGTGCCCTGCTGCACACCTAAGCTTTGTCACAGGAGAGTGTGGAAATCTGCAAGGTAGTCCCCTCCTCCAGTAAGTTCTCTGCTACTGCTGGTCAGCTGTGCCCCACACTCCTTGCTAGCCACAGCACATTCCCTCTTTTCCCCCCACCAACTGCCTAAAGTCTACAGGAGTCTAACATGGAGCACTCAGGAGAGAAATGCATATTGGTTCATTAACCATTGGAATAATTTACATAGAGATGTGGTGGCCTCTGTTACTTGAAGTCTTTAAATCCAGGTTGGATGTCTTTCTAAAAGCTACGCTCTAGCTCAGACAGAAGTTATGGGCTTGATGAAGGAACACTTGGTGAAATTCTGTGGTCTATGTTCTGCAGAATTAGATAGACTAGAACAGGGGTTCTCAAATTTCATTGCACCGCGATCCCCTTCTGACAACAAAAATTACTACATGACCCTTAGAGGGGGGACCGAAGGCTGATCTCACTTGAGCCCTGCTGTCCCGGGGGGCGAGGGGGTGCAAAGACGAAGCCTGAACCCCGCTGCCCCGGGCAGGGGAGCCAGACCCGAAGTCCAAGTCCCATCACCCAGGGCTGAAGCCCTTGGGCTTTGGTCCCAGATGGTGGGGCTAGGGCATCAGCTTCAGCCCTGGGTAGTGGAGCTCAGGCTTCAGCTTTGGCCCCGGCCCCAGTAAGCCTAACACCAGCCCTGGCGACCCCATTAAAATGGGGTCCCGACTCACTTTGGGGTCCTGACCCACAGTTTGAGAACCCCTGGATTAGATGATCCAAATGGTCCCTTAAAATCTTTTAATCTAGTTACTTGGAACCTTTGGCTGACAAATCAGTGATACCTTATTGAACTCACTTCAGTGTGTCGGGTGAATTATGAACAATTCATTTGCACTCAACCAAAAGTGTATGCTGCATTGTTTGTCATAAGTGACATCGCGCTGTGTAGTGGTTTCAGCTACAACTACAAAGATACTGGTGTCATGTGTTGCTTGTAGGCTGTGCATGTCAGGGACAGATTCTTCCTATGACAATGGCAAAAGCTACGGGAGCGCTATAGGAAGTCTCTTGTCTCTCTTTAGTAAGGTTGCAACCAGGCTCCCAAGTCAAGGCTGATTTATCATCCTGAATTAATTTAGGGAAGTCCTCTGGCCAGGTCCCCTCTGGCCTTATGATTTATGAATCTATGCTTGTAACTTGAAAAACAGCTTCATATTTGCTAAATGCTAACGTTAACTCTCAAGGGGAAGTGGATTTTTTCCTTCTGATAATATGAATGAAATTGAACATATTCATTCCAGTAGGAGAGATTATAACATGGTTTCTTTCTGCTGCATTTTGAAGTGTCTCTGATACTTTCTATGTTGCATATATATATTGAAAGCTGAGTAAAGCCAGACCTTGGGAATCCCTTGGTAAATAATTTTCAGCATAGTCTTGAAACAATCATGATTTATTTACACCAGGGTAACTCCCTCAGAACCCCGTTAGGATTGGGGGCAGTTGTTCTAGGTGCTATACAGATATACAAGAAGTAGTAGTGGCTGTCCTCAAAGAACATGCAATCTAAAGAAAAGATGTAACAAATGAATGTGACAAACAGGAAGAGGGATGGGGGAAAGAAAGGATTAGGGGTAACAGCATTGAGGCCTCTCGTTAGCTGCATGCTCAACTTGATATTTCTAAATTCTTTGCAAGTTTAAATAAATAAATGTCAGCTCTCCCATCTGATATTCAAGCTGCCATTGTTAGTTGGTGGATTTCTTGTGTGCATCACAGCAGAGTTGGATTTGGAGGAGGGCTTTGAAGAAGGCTAGTTTTCAAACAAAAATATTTTTTCTAAGGCTGACAATTAATTGCAGTTAACTCATGTGATTAACTAAAAAAATTAATTGCGATTAAAAATTAATTACACTGTTAAACAGTAGAATACCAATTAAAATGTATTAAATATTTTTGATGTTTTTCTACATTTTCAAATATAGTGATTTAAATTACAACACAGAATAGAAAGTATACAGTGCTCACTTTATATTTTTTTATTATATATGCACTGTAAAAATGATAAACAAAAGAAATACTATTTTTCAATTCACCTCATACAAGTACTGTAGTGCAATCTATTTATCATGAAAGTGTAACTTACAAATGTAGATTTTTTTGTTACATAACTGCACTCAAAACCAAAACAATTTAAAATTTTATAGCCTACAAGTCCATTAAGTCCTACTTCTTGTTCAGAGTTCTTGTTCAGCCAACTGCTAAGACAAACAAGTTTGTTTACATTTACGAGAGATACTGCTGCCTGCTTTTTATTTACAATGTCACCTGAAAGTGAGAACAGGCATTCGCATAGCACTTTTGTAGCTGGTGTTGCAAGGTATTTACATGCCAGATATGCTAAATGTTCTTATGCCCCTTCATGCTTCGGCCACCATTCCAGCAGATGTGTTTCCATGCTGATAACACTTTTTAAAAAAAAACTCGTTAATTAAATTTGAGATTAAACTCCTTGGGGGAGAATTGTTTGTCTCCTATTCTGTTTCACCCGCATTCTGCCATATACTTCGTGTAATAGCAGTCTTGGATGATGACCCAGCACATGTTCGTTTTAAGAACGCTTTCACAGCAGTTTTGACAAAACGCAAAGAAGATACCAATGTGAGATTTCTAAAAATAGCTTCAGCACTCGACTCAAGGTTTAAGAATCTGAAGCGTTGTCCAAAATCTGAGAGGGATGAGATGTGGCGCATGCTTTCAGAAATCTTAAAAGAGCAACACTCAGATGTGGAAACTACTCTTGGTTAGCACCACCGAAAAATAAAATCAGCCTTCTACTGGTGGCATCTGACTCAGATGATGAAAATGAACATGCGTATATCCACTCTGCTTTGGATCGTTATTGAGCAGAACCCATCATCAGCATGGACGCATGTCTTCTGGAAGGGTGGTTGAAGCATGAAGGGACATATGAATCTTTAGTGCATCTGGCATGTAAATATCTTGCAATGCTGGCTACAACAGTGCCATGCGAACATCTGTTCTCACTTTCAGGTGACATTGTAAACAAGAAGCGGGCAGCATTATCTCCTGCAAATTGTAACCAAACTTGTTTGTCTGAGTGATTGGCTGAAGTAGGACTGAGTGGACGAGTAGGCGCTAAAGTTTTACACTGTTTTATTTTTGAATGCAATTATTTTTTGTAAATAATTCTACATGTGTAAGTTCAACTTTCATGATAAAGATATGGCACTACAGTACTTGTATTAGGTGAATTGAAAAATACTATTTCTTTTGTTTTTTACAGTGCAAATACATATAATAAAAATTAAATATAAAGTGAGCACTGTACACTTTGTATTCTGTGTTGTAATTGAAATCAATATATTTGAAAATGTAGAAGACATCCAAAAATATTTAAATAAATGGTATTCTAGTATTAACAGCAGGATTAATCATGATTAATTTTTTTAATTGCTTGACAGCCTGAATATTGTCATAATTAGCATTAAAAAAATAGCAATGTGTCTCCATCATCGAAACTGATAGAGAGAAAAGCATGCTGATGGATAATATTTTCAGCCTCAAAGCCAGTATAAAATGGGTCCCCCTTTTTGCTAGAGAATAATCTATGTGTGAACAACTGTTTCATAGAAAGTGTTATATCAGGATCATTTTGGACCTACTGTCCTTTTCACAGGAAAAAATATACATCCCAGTTGGTTGGAGAAGGGAGATTTTCTAGGAGAATTGACTCCTGAAAATGCTGAACTTCAGCACAATAATATGTGTCCTGATGGTCTGAGTTCTTCTCTTGCTGATCAAGAGTATAGTCCCTGCTCTACATCCCCTCCCTTCTGACCAAGTTCGTGTGATGCTTCTCAAATCCTCAAAGGAAACTACACACCATAGAAGCTCGGCAGACCCAGTCCATACGGTACTTCTAAGTTGTTTTGGGGCATGTGCTGTTATAAGCTGAAGGTTTTTTATCACATGGGGAATTATTCCCATAAAGGCCATCACCTGTTTTTGGTTGGGTTAGCACGAAGCAGAGTCTTATCGTAATAAACTGAGAGGTTGCTCAGTGTACGTTGTCTTTTCTCGAGAGCATCAAAATCCTTCTCCTGTGACGTAATGCATAGATCATCAGGAAATATAAAGCTCCGTGTATTGGTCTGTATGGGCTGGTGATTGGTGTATCTGTTGAAGAGGACTGGTTCCAACACACTGCCCTGTGGGAGGCCATTTCATTGTCATCTCCAGTGGGTCTGTTTCTTGCACAGTTTTACGTAAAAACATCTGTTCTCCAGTTCTCCAGAAGAGATTGGATGAGCTGCACTAGGCAGTAGTTTTGTGTCATATCGTAGACTTAGGCAAGCAAGTTTTGGTGGTTGACTGTATCATATGTTGCCGATAGATCTATGAACATAGTGCTTGTTATCATCCCTCTCTCAAATCCATCTTCTCTGTGCTGAGTGATATTTAATATTTGGCCAGTACAGGACTTGCCTGATCTAAATCTGGCTTGTTCGGCATTAGATGCTATTCGGTATGAGGTGAGAGGCGATAGAGAATGAGAAGAACCAGCTTTGTGCCAACAAGATACGGGTGACGGCCTTTCACCTACACCATCAAGAAGCCAAGCGGAAACTAAACATCACCTGGGATGGAATCCCACTGGCTGAACCCCACCCAAACCCTGTCTACCTGGGGGTGACATTGGAATGGACACTTTCCATCAAAGTACATGTAGAGAAGACAAAAGGGAAAGCTGGTGTCCATCAACAACATCCTTTGAAAATTGGTCACCTTATTTACTTTGCAAACCACTGCTATTGTCTTGTGCTACTCCATAGCAGAGTGTGCAAGTCCAGTGTGGAAACGATCTGTCCATGTTAAGAAACTAGACTCTGTTCTAACCACAAAAAGAAAAGGAGTACTTGTGGCACCTTAGAGACTAACAAATTTATTAGAGCATAAGCTTTCTAACCACAGTTGTCCTGGAATAACAGGATATCTAAGCCAACGCCAAAGGATAACCTTTACTTACTGGCTGGCATTGCATCACTTGATCTCAGGAGGAAAGTAGCAAGCCAAAGGGAAAGATCATGGCAGATGGAAGATCCAAGGCTTCCATTATATGGTCATATAGGAGTAATCAAACTCCTTAAATTGTGAAAGAGTTTTATAACCAGTGTTATGCCTTTGGATATGACAGCTGGCAAGGCACAACTGAGGTTATGGAATGAAAGACTATACCGTGCAGTCGGATGTACTGAAATAGATGTGGAACCCCAGAAAGACCTTCCCAGAGGGGATGACACAGACTGGTCAATGTGACAATGCCTGAACTACCTGTGTATGCAAACTGGTAGATCAAAGACTAATATGATCAAATGGGACTACTCTAATGACACGAATATATGTGAGTGCGGTGCAGACCATGGACCACCTGCTCGTTTGCCGACTCTTTGGGGAAACCTGTATGAAGGAGGACCTCGCTGCAGTGATGGAAAGAGCCATCGCTTGTGCATAGTTCTGGTAAAACATCTAGTTTGTGACAAGGATACGAGAAGAAGAAGATGCCCATAAACCTTTATTGGCTGGAAATGGATCAGTACATATAGTTTTATGCACATAACACTTCATACAGTGAAAATACTCCAACATGTAAAAACGTATGCAAAGAAATGCTTAAAAAATAAAAGATTAACTAATTGGTGCTGTTAGGATAAATTTGTAGGCCCAATTATCACAACTGTAAGCTCAACTGTAAACAGTGAAAATTCACAAAATGTCACACTAATCTATAACAATAAATGTTGATGGGGTAAAAAGTGTAAAAAGGAGACAGAAAAAACAGAATTAGTACAAACAAAAAAGGCCTACTGAAATAACTAAAGGACTGTGTTAAGGTCATGTCTGATAAACAAGCTTCAGAGGGGTAGCTGTGTTAGTCTGGATCTGTAAAATCGGCAAAGAGTCCTGTGGCACCTTATAGACTAATAGATGTATTGGAGCATGAGCTTTTGTGGGTGAATACCCACTTTGTCGGATGCATGGAGTGGAAATTTCCTACCTGCCTCTGGAAATTTCCACTATATGCATCCAACAAAGTGGGTATTCACCCACGAAAGCTCATGCTCCAATACATCCGTTAGTCTACAAGGTGCCACAGGACTCTTTGCTGCTTTTTCTGGTAAACAAGAAAAGTGTGTGATTGAAAATTAATGAACCAAAATTGGTGTATCAGAAATTAGATCTAATTGGTGAACAAAATAATGAGGGGATGGGCTATTCTTTGCATCACCCCATTTGGAGTCCTAAAAGAAAAGTCTTCAGGGTAAATCCAAATCAAGAAGGGAAACAACTGCAACTATGGCTAACTAAAAGATGGGAGAACAGGAAGGAATGAGCTTCACCATCATGGCTGCCACCTCTACAGTCTCCTGGGGCCCTGAGATCCACTGTTACATTGTTGGGCCTTTGTCCTCCTTATCCTGAGATGTTCTGATCAGACCTGGCCAGAGAGAGGGACCCAGATGCCATTGCCACCTTCACTGACTCTGGTTGAATCCCAAACATGACTTTGTCTTCTCTTCCTCCCCCACCTTGTCTCCCCCCCACACACACACATTCTGTGTGTTTTCCTTCCCCACCTTATTTTTCCTCTTTCCTATTCCTCACTTTTTGCCTTCTGTATAATTTGCAACATGCAGTAAGCCTGTAATCAGAAAGAGGCAGCCAGATGCAGTGCCCTAAACAGCCTGATAGTGGGAAAAGTTTGCCAGGTCTTGGAGTGGCTGATAGGATCATGTGCTTGGCCTGAGTTTCTCCAGCAGTGAGGTTGTTGTGAATGAGAGTCAACACCAGAGACAGAAGCTATGTTTACTCTCTTTGCTGTTCATTTCTCTCCCCTTTTGTGTGTTTTTTGTCTTGTTCTGTCTGTAGGAAATGGGATCGGCCTTTAACAATGGCAGTGACAGCAACTCCAGCCCATCTCACCTAACTTCTTCTCTTTTCCCCAAGGAAGATGATTATTACTATCTTTAATACCATCTGAAACATCCCCGCTCTTTGGCCTCACCATCACTCTCAGAAAGACACAGGTCTTGTTACAACCAGCATCTCATTCCAATGCCACAGCACCAGCTATCTTCATCCAAGACACGCAGCTGAAAAATGTGGATCAATTCAAATATTTGGGCAGCACCATCTTGAGTGATGGTACCCTTGATAAGGAAATTTCCTCAAGAATTAGTAAAGCCAGCCAGGCCCTTGGCCGACTCCGAACAAAAGTCCTTAACCAACAACATTTGTCTCTCCACCAAATTGAAGATCTACAGTGCAGTGGGGAGCTGAGGCAGGGCAAAGAAAGAAGGGTCATCCGTATAAGCACTTAAAAAATAGCCTGAAGAGCTGGCATCCAGTGGGCTGGCATCAATCTTAAAGAACTGGAGCAAATGGCTCAGAACAGGACTCACTGACAGTTTCAGCATGTCACAGGTTTGAGAAGGATCGAGGAAATCATCTCCACGCTGCACGTGAAAGGCGCCACAGAACTGCATCATCAAACATCATAGATATAGACTTCCCATGCCCTCAGTGCGGCCGACTCTGTGCATCAGGGTTCTGACTTCAGAGTCATAAAGAATCATAGAATATCAGGGTTGGAAGGGACCTCAGGAGGTTCTAGTCCAACCCCCTGCTCAAAGCAGGGCCAATCCCCAATTTTTGCCCTAGATCCCTAAATGGCCCCCTGCAGGATCAAACTCACAACCCTGGGTTTAGCAGGCCAATGCTCAAACCACTGAGCTATCCCTCCGTAGCCATAGATGAGAACTGAGACAATATCATCATCATCAGCGATAGACTGCCAACACTACCTGAATGACTGTCAGATTCGGGGTGTGTGTGTGTTTGTGTGTGTGTGTGTGTGTGTGTGTTCCTTTTAAACACTTCGCCCAGCCAATGGAACAAGAGATCTTGTTAAAACAAAAGCCTTATTTAATAACCTTACATTTCATATGTTTTAATGTTTTTCTTTCTTTTTCTGTATCTTTAATAACAAGTTTAAAAAAGATGTTTAAAGTTATGCTTGCCATGGTACTAAGCTGTCTGAAGTTTCTGAATGCTAAACCTCGAACCTTGGGCAGTAACAGGGTTGTTAACATCTTTTTCTCTTTGGGCCCATATATTCCATCTAAATCAATACAACAGAGCTTGGAATCTATGAGTATGTACAGTATCTGTGGATGCTGATTGTCATGTTCTGATCTGGCCTTTTGATGAGGTCGCACCCATGCACCAGTTCCCACTGATAAATAGCTGGGACTTCATCACAAAAAACTGAATACCCCTATGCACATTGTGTTAAGTGTCTTAAAACCATAGGAGAGAGAATCTATTCCCTCCCTATATCCTACGTTATCCCTTTTGCTATAATGGATGTGGTAGGTATCCCCCATCCTGCAACATTCCAGCCAACCCTGCAACTGCTCTTCACTCCTGCTTCACCCTCCCACTTCCAGCCCTTCTCTTCCCCTTTCTGCTGCTCAGGACTCCCAGCCTCACCAAAATGTGGGTGTTTGGGTCCAGAAACTGATGATGAGTTTTAAGTCAGCTCCTAGTTCAACTTCCTACTGTCAAGAGATCTTCAAACAGTGCAGCTGCTGCTGTCTGCAGCCAGGCTGGGAGAGGAGGGGAAGTGTCCCTTTGCTATCTCCTTGGAGAAGCTGGGGATATACAGTGTCATGCAGAGCTGGGATGAGGTTATGACTGAATTCGAAGGGAGACAGCTCATTAAAAGGGAAAGTGATGCAAACAACTACTAGATATTACTGGGGTGAAGGAATGGGCATGGGGCACTTCTACTGAACGGCTCAGGAGTCACCTGTGGTCAGCTCGAGGGAACAGAGGAGAAAGGTATTTTATTATGTTTCTCAGACGTTCCTCTTCTCTTTCCTGGGTGGGTGGGTGCTTCAGAATGCCCTCTGACAATGGCAGCCCAGCTGGAGCACAGTGCCGAGGTGATCAAAGTGCTGAAGAATGGAGGAGCACATCTGGATTTCAGGACTCGGGAAGGAATGACAGCACTTCATAAGGCCATCCGGTGCCGGAACCACATTGCCCTGATGGTAAGTCCTTGGGAAGGTGAGATGTGCTGGCAGGGCCACTTGGCCCTGAAGGGGTCAGACTGAGAAGGGGAGATCTGGGACACTCCTGTCCTTTCCACTTTCCTACTACTACAAGATGCATGCTGCCCTCTCCTTAAGTTACCCTGCTTTCCTGCCACCCCTCCTCCCCTCCTTTTGTATGGTCTGGGTAAAATCTAAGTTGTCTGCAGCCAGGATGTTGTCTTCAGACCTCTCTGGAACACAGTGCATGGCTGTTTATAACTAATTGTAAACTGGCTAAGTGAGCTCTGGGATGGAGTGAGTCCTGCACTCTGCTAGGGCTAGAGACATCTATCCCCTCCCTTCCCCTGCAGGTTTTGTACTGTGTTGTTCCTGATCTTGATCTTTGCAACATTCAGACCCTAGAGAAATCCCCAGTGAATCTTGCACTCTTCCTGCAGACACTCTTAGACCTGGGTGCTTCCCCGGATTACAAGGACAGCCGAGGATTAACTCCTTTGTACCACAGTGCCATGGTTGGAGGAGACCCATATTGCTGCGAGCTTCTGCTTCATGACTATGCCAAGGTGGGCTGTGTAGATGAGAATGGCTGGCAAGAAATCCACCAGGTGAGTCTAGAAGAGTGGCATAATGGAAACCACTTAGATTAGAGCCTTATATTTAATGGTTGTCCATGTGAATGTATTCTTAAAATAGGCACCCCCAGAGTAAATGCTTTTCTGTTGTCGGTGGATTGGGTTTTCACCAAATGAGCTCTCCCCATATCCAGGCATTTGACTCTGAGGACAGCCAGGACACCCATCACTAGCATGAGAAACAAGATGCTTTTTACTGCATTAGTCAATACAGAGATGCCTCCAACCTGTGGTCTTCATTGCAGGTCTTTGCAATTGCCCCTTGTGACACTGTCTGGAATCACTATATAGACCATAATTAGAAGGGAGAAACTACTTAGTAACCTAGAGATTCTGGCTTCCTGTTGTCGTCCTTCCCCTTCACTAGGAAATTACACTGAGTTAGAATAGATGGGGTTTACCCAGGAGCAGCTGATGCAACATTGACCACAACTTTGTTTCCAGTGTGGTCAGTTTTCTGTTAGTTAACATGAATCCGCAAGGACATAGTTCTCGAAACATCTCTGTATTGATTAATTACTTCTTGTGTCTTGTTAGCAAGACATGAGAAGTAAGTCTTCTGCTCTACTGCACACTGATTAGGCCTCAGATGGAGTATAGTGTCCAGTTCTTGGTACCATAGGAAAGATGTGAACATATTGGAGAAAGTCCAGAGAAGAGCAACAAAAACGATTAAGCACCAGAGGGGTAGCCCTCTGTAAAAGCGGCAAAGAGTCCTGTGGTACCTTATGGACTAACAGACATATCGGAGCATAAGCTTTCGTGGGTGAATACCCACTTTGTCAGATGCGCATCCGACGAAGTGGGTATTCACCCATGAAAGCTTATGCTCCGATATGTCTGTTAGTCTGTAAGGTGCCACAGGACTCTTTGCCACTTTTAAAAATGATTAAATGTCTAGAAAATGTGACTTATGAAGAAAGATTGAAAGAATTGGGTTTGTTTAGTCTGGAGAAGAGAAAACGGGGGGGTGGGACATAACAGTTTTCAAGTACAGAAAAAGTTGTTACAAGGAGGAGAGAGAAAAATTGTTCTTGTTAATCTCTGAGAATAGGACAAGAAGCAATGGGCTTAAATTGTAGCAAGGGTGGTTTAGGTTGGACATTAGGACTAAATTGCCTAGAGAGGTTGTGTAATCTCCATCATTGGAAGTTTTTAAAAGCAGATTAGACAAACACCTGTCAGGGGTGGTCTAAATAATAGTCCTGCCATGAGTGAAGGGGACTGGACTAGATGACATCTCGAGGTTCCTTCCAGTCCTACGATTCTATGATTCTGTGATGTAATTGTTTAGTGAAGATAAGACCGCAGGAGTATGGGTCTGAGTTTCGCTGCAGGGTGAAAGGCAGTTAAAGTCTGAAAGGTGTTTCAGAACAGAATAGCTATGATTTGCTTGGCCTGGTGTGTTCTGTACCCTGCCAGGTGACTGTATTCAAAAGCCATTTCCAAATTACTTTCAAATCTGTGTGAATGGGTCCAAAACTTTCCTGTTCTTCCTTATCATCTTTCTCTTTTTCATTGTTTCTCTGTTCCTTTCTGAGTAGGCATGTCGCTATGGCCATGTGCAGCACCTGGAGCATCTTCTCTTCTATGGAGCCGACATGACCTCACAGAATGCCTCAGGAAACACGGCGCTCCATATCTGCGCTCTCTATAATCAGGTGAGGAGAGAAACATGAGGCAGATGGGCATCAGAATAGGGGACACGCATAGTCACCAGGGCAGGGGGCATACAGACCAACAGGAAGGGGACATATAGGGGATAGAGAATACCTAGGCTTGGATATATCCTCTTGCTGTTATTCCTAAACCTAGAGCTGGAAAAGAGCTGTTGGGTCCAATTTAGTTCTCTGTCCTTGACCAATGCAGGATTGACCCATTTGTACACGTTGTCCAGTCTAATTTGAAATTTCCCAAGGGATAGATCTCCCAACCCTTCCAAAGGGGAGATGAATCCGCTGTCTAATACATACCATTGCCAAGGAATGTTTCCTGATATTCTGTGTGACTTTTTCCTTCATTGCTCCCAGTTAAACCCCTGGTATGCCAAACGAATGGTGGAAGAGCGGCAGGGGTAGAGGCTTCCATCATAAAGCAGGAGGGGATAGTTCCTTTCTAAATAGCTCTGGTGTCACCACATCTGGAATATTATATTCAGTTTAAAGGCCCTCAATACCAGAAAGATATGATAAACTAGAGAAAATCTATAGAATAGCAAGTGAACTGCTCGGAGGATTGGAGGGACTGCATTCTCTGGAGAAATGATACAGAGTTTCAATCTTGTAGTTTGTCAAAAAGTTGTGAGGAAATTAGTGCTCTTGATTTAATCGCAGTTAACTCATGCGATTAACTCAAAAAACGTAATCGCGATTTAAAAAAAATTAAGCGCAGTTAATCATAGTTTTAATCACACTGTTAAACAATAGAATACCAATTGAAATTTATTAAATATTTTGGATGTTTTTCTACATTTTCATATATATTGTATTCTGTGTTGTAACTGAAATCAAAGTGTATATTATTTTTGACTACAAATATTTGCACGATAAAAATGATAAACAAAAGAAATAGTATTTTTCAATTCACCTCATACAAGTACTGTAGTGTGATCTCTTTATTGTGAAAGTGCAACCTACAAATGTAGATTTTTTTTGTTACATAACTGCACTCAAAAATAAAACAATGTAAAACTTCAGAGCCTACAAATCCACTCAGTTCTACTTCTTGTTCTGCTAATCGCTAGGACAAACAAGTTAGTTTACATTTCCAGGAGAAAGAAAAGGAGTACTTGTGGCACCTTAGAGACTAATAAATTTATTAGAGCATAAGCTTTCGTGAGCTACAGCTCACTTCATCGGATGCATTTGGTGGAAAAAAAAAAATTTTTTTTTGTGTGTTTTTTTTTCCACCAAATGCATCCGATGAAGTGAGCTGTAGCTCACGAAAGCTTATGCTCTAATAAATTTGTTAGTCTCTAAGGTGCCACAAGTACTCCTTTTCTTTTTGTGAATACAGACTAACACGGCTGCTACTCTGAAACCTGTCATTTACAGGAGATAATGCTACCCTCTTCTTATTTACAATGTCACCCAGAAAGTGAGAACAAGCATTTGCATGGCACTTTTGTAGCGGTCATTGCAAAGCATTTACGTGCCAGGTATGCTAAACATTTGTATGTGCCTTCATGCTTCAGCCAACATTCCAGAGGACATGCTTCCATGCTGATGACGCTTGTTAAAAAAATGTGTTAATTAAATTTGTGACTGAACTCCTTGGGGGAGAATTGTATGTCCACTGTTCTGTTTTACCCATATTCTGCCATATATTTCATATTATAGCAGTCTCGGATGATGACCCAGCACATGTTGTTCATTTTAAGAACACTTTCACTGCACATTTCACAAAATGCAAAGAAGGCACCAATGTGAGATTTCTAAAGATAGCTGCAGTACTTGACCCAAGGTTTAAGAATCTGAAGTGCCTTCCAAAATCTGTGAAGGATGAGGTGTGGAGCATGCTTTCATAGAATCATAGAATATCAGGGTTGGAAGGAACCTCAGGAGGTCATCTAGTCTTACCTCCTGCTCAAAGCAGGAACAACACCAACTAAATCATCCCAGCCAGGGCTTTGTCAAGCCTGACCTTAAAAACTTCTAAGGAAGGAGATTCCACCACTCCCTAGGTAATGCATTCCAGTGTTTCTCACCACCCTCCTAGTGAAAAAGTTTTTCCGAATATCCAACCTAAACCTCCCCCACTGCAACTTGAGACCATTACTCCTTGTTCTGTCATCTGCTATCACTGAGAACAGTCTAGATCCATCCTCTTTGGAACCCCCTTTCAGGTAGTTGAAAGCAGCTATCAAATCCCCCCTCATTCTTCTCTTCCGCAGACTAAACAATCCCAGTTCCCTCAGCCTCTCCTCATAAGTCATGTGTTCCAGTCCCCTCATCATTTTTGTTGCCCTCCACTGGACTCTTTCCAATTTTTCCACATCCGTGTAGTTTCAGGCCCAAAACTGGACACAGTACTCCAGATGAGGCCTCACCAATGTCAAATAGAGGGGAACAATCATGTCCCTTGATCTGCTGGCGGCAGTGCCCCTACTTAGACAGCCCAAAATGCCATTGGCCTTCTTGGCAACAAGGGCACACTGTTGACTCATAGCCAGCTTCTCATCCACTGTAACCCCTTGGTCTTTTTCTGCAGAACTGCTGCGTAGCCACTTGGTCCCTAGTCTGTAGCGGTGCATCGGATTTTTCCGTCTTAAGTGCAGGACTCTGCACTTGTCCTTGTTGAACCTCATCAGATTTTTTTGGCCCAATCCTCTAATTTGTCTAGGTCCCTCTGTATCCTATCCCTACCCTCCAGCGTAGCTACCTCTCCTCTCAGTTTAGTGTCATCTGCAAGCATGCTGAGGGTGCAATCCACGTCATCCTCCAGATCATTAATGAAGATATTGAACAAAACCGGCTCGAGGACCAACCCTTGGAGCACTCAGCTTGATACCAGCTGCCAACTAGACATGGAGCCATTGATCACTACCCGTTGAGCCTGACAATCTAGCCAGCTTTCTATCCACCTTATAGTCCATTCATCCATCCCATACTACTTTAACTTGCTGGCAAGAACACTGTGGGAGACTGTGTCAAAAGCTTTGCTAAAGTCAAGGAACAACACATCCACTGCTTTCCCCTCATCCACACAGCCAGTTATCTCATCATAGAAGGCAATTAGGTTAGTCAGGTATGACTTGCCCTTGGTGAATCCATTCTGACTCTTCCTGATCACTTTCCTCTCCTGTAAATGCATCAATATTGATTCCTTGAGGACCTGCTCCATGATTTTTCCAGGGATTGAGGTGAGGCTGACTGGCCTGTAGTTCCCAGGATCCTCCTTCTTCCCTTTTTTAAAGATGGGCACTACATTAGCCTTTTTCCAGTCATCTGGGACCTCCCCCGATCACCACGAGCTTTCAAAGATAATGGCCAATGGCTCTGCAATCACATCCACCAACTTCTTTAGCACTCTTGGATGCAGCGCATCCGGCCCCATGGACTTGTGCTCGTCCAGCTTTTCTAAATAGTCCCAAACCACTTCTTTCTCCACAGAGGGCTGGTCACCTCCTCCCCATGCTGTGCTGCCCAGTGCAGCAGTCTGGGAGCTGACCTTGTTCGTGAAGACAGAGGCAAAGAAAGCATTGAGTACATTAGCTTTTTCCACATCCTCTGTCACTAGGTTGCCTCCCTCATTCAGTAAGGGGCCCACACTTCCCTTGTCTTTCTTCTTGTTGCTAACATACCTGAAGAAACTCTTCTTGTTACTCTTATCTCTTGCTAGCTGCACCTCCAGGTGCGATTTGGCCTTCCTGATTTCACTCCTGCACGCCTGAGCAATATTTTTATACTCTTCCCTGGCTATTGGTCCAATCTTCCACTTCTTGTAAGCTTCTTTTTTGTACTCTCTTTATACTCTTCCCTGGCTATTAGTCCAATCTTCCACTTCTTGTAAGCTTCTTTTTTGTGTTTAAGATCAGCAAGGATTTCACGGTTAAGCCAAGCTGGTCGCCTGCCATATTTACTATTCTTTCTACACATCTGGATGGTTTGTCACTGTAACCTCAATAAGGATTCTTTAAAATACAGCCAGCTCTCCTGGACTCCTTTCCCCCTCATGTTATTCTCCCAGTGGCTCCTGCCCATCAGTTCCCTGAGGTTGTCAAAGTCTGCTTTTCTGAAGTCCAGGGTCCATATTCTGTTGCTCTCCTTTCTTCCCTGTGTCTCCTTTCTTCCCTCATGGTCACTGTCTCCCAGGTTCCCATCCACTTTTTCTTCCCCTACTAATTCTTCCCGGTTTGTGAACAGCAGGTCAAGAAGAGCTTTGCCCCTTGTTGGTTCCTCCAGCACTTGCACCAGGAAATTGTCCCCTACACTTTTCAAAAACTTCCTGGATTGTCTGTGCACCGATGTATTGCTCTCCCAGCAGATATCAGGGTGATTTAAGACTTCTGGTTCTTATGGGAGACTTCAAAGAGCAACACTCAGATGAGGAAACTACAGAACCCGAACCACCAAAAAATAAAAGCAGCCTTCTGCTGATGGCATCTGACTCAGTTAATGAAAATGAACATGCGTCGGCCTGCACTGCTTTGGATTGTTGTCGAGCAGAACCCATCATCAGCATGGACGCGTGTCCCTGGGAATGGTGGTTGAAGCATGAAGGGACATATGAATCTTTAGGGCATCTGGCACATAAATATCTTGTCACGCTTGCTACAACAGTGCCATTAAAATGCCTGTTCTCATTTTCAAGTGAGCTTGTAAACGAGACGCGGGCAGCTCTCTCCTGCAAATGTAACAAACCTGTTTGTCTGAGCGATTGGCTGAACAAGAAGTTGGACTGAGCAGTTTTATTTTACCTAGTTCTACATTTGTAAGTTCAACTTTCATGATAAAGAGATTGCCCTACAGTCCTTGTATGAGGTGAATTGAAAAATTCTATTTTGTTTTTTGCAGTGCAAATACTTGTAATCAAAAATAAATATAAAGTGAGTACTGTACCCTTGTATTTGGTGTTATAATTGAAATAAATATATTTGAAAATGTAGAAAACATCCAAAATATTTAAATAAATGGTATTCTAGTATTGTTTAACAATGTGATTAATCGCGCTTAATTTTTTAATTGCGCTATTAATGGCAATTAATTTTTTTAATTGCTTGACAGCCGTAGAGGAACCATAAATCTGCAGCCATCCAAAGTGTGTGAATATCAGGGAGGGAGGGTGATCCTTGACTTCGTTACAAGGGGGGGTAGCTTGGAGTAAATGGCTGAAACTAAGAAAGGGTAAATTAAAGGTGTATATCAGGAAAAAGCTCCTGACAGTGAGACCTGCTTGAAAGTAGGATAGTCCCGAAAGGAAGGGGGTTGAGCCAAGCAACCCCACTAGCAATGCAGGGAACAGTCCTGCAATATGGGGTCTTGCACGGATTAGTCGGAAATAGGGTGTTTCCATTGATAATTTCTGTTGGCATCTGAGAGGAGGCTGTTTGGCAGTTATTTCCTGCTCTTCAGCACTGTTTTATATTACTGGGTGTCTGCTCCTCTTCATTGGCAGACTGAGTGTATGGCTAGAGGGAGCCAGAAGCAGGAGACTAGGCACAAGTTGCCTTCCTTACATGGCAGCTTGTTTCAAATATTCACACACCGAGAGACCTCCCTGGGGGAAGAGTCTGATGTCCTCTAAGCAATCTCAGAGGTTCTCACTGAGGCTCCGTGGCAGGTTGTGGTGGAATGATGCACGTCGGGACACAGGGACCCTGCCAGTAGGAGGCTGTGTCTACATTGTGCCCTGGCACTGCCCCTGCACCACCAGCAGGAACAACTTTTGGGGGACTCTTCACAGCCAGGCCAGGCACACACACCTTCAGGCCTCCTGAGTGGTGGTTTCTTTGTGGTTTTATCTTTTAAATGGCATTAACAGTAGATCATTTATGTAGAGGGGCCCAGATGGGGGACAAGTAATATCTTATATTTGAGGCATTTCTGCTGCCAGGGTCAGAGGCTAGCAGCGTGGGAAATTAGTAAAGTGTGAATCCCCTGGTGTGGTACCTGTGTTAGACTATGTGGCGAGGAGGCTTGATGTAGGTGATGTGGGATTAGACGCGGGGACAGCGTGTGCTGGGAGAGGCCAAGAGATGTCGTCAATTTGTGTACTGTCTTCTTTTTTTCTGAGAGTGAGTCTTAAAAATCGAGAGGGGGAGATAAAAGGGTGTGAATCCATGAGTGAGAGAGGTCCTTGGGGTTAAGGTTAAGGATGGTCTTGAATTCTTCCCTCTGTTTGTGTGAGAGCGAGACTGGTGGGGTAAGGTGCAGAGACCATGGAAGTCAGTGCTTGTGCTATGTGCCTTTCACTGTAGTGGCAGAGCGGTTCTAGGGACGGGGACACAATGCTTGGAGTAATGAGGGGGTTATTTGTTTTGAGAAGGATGGCATGAAAGGCCATGAGAGGGCCTTAGCTGGGAGAGACAGTGGCTGGCTAGTGAATGGGTGCTAGGTTAGGAAGGGGATTTTAGTTTAAGATGTCTCTTGCAGAGGGCCCTGTGGGGGAGGGGTCACTCTTTGGGTACTCAACCACAGCAGCTATGTCCCTTCGGTGGCTACTGCTAAGTGACAAAGGCCTGGTCTACACTACGAGTTTATGTCGGATTTATCAGCGTTAAATCGAATTAACCATGCACCCGTCCACACAACGAAGCCATTTTTTCGACATAAGGGGATCTTAAAACCGATTTCTGTACTCCTCCCCAATGAGGAGATTAGCGCTGAATCAACAGAGCCATTTCAAATTAGGGTTAGTGTGGATGCAATTCGAAGGTATTGGCCTTTGGGAGCTATCCCACAGTGCATCATTGTGACCGCTCTGGACAGCACTCTGAACTCGGATGCACTGGCCAGGTGTACAGGAAAAGCCCTTTTGAATCTCATTTCCTGATTGGCCAGGCGAGCTCATCAGCACAGGTGACCATGTAGTCCCAAATCGAAAAAGAGCTCCAGCATGGACCGAAAGGGAGGTACTGGATCTGATCGCTGTATGGGGAGAGGAATCCGTGCTATCAGAACTACTTTCCAAAAGACTAAATGCCAAAACATTTCAAAAAATCTCAGAGGCCATGAGGGCCAGAGGCTACAGCAGGTACACCACACAGTGCCGCGTGAAATTTAAGGAGCTCAGACAAGCGTACCAGAAAACCAAAGAATGAAACGGACGCTCTCAGACAGAGTCCCAGATTTGCCGCTTCTACGCTGAGCTGTATGCAATTCTAGGGGGGGCCGCCACCACTACCCCACCCCTGTCTGTGGACTCCGATGATGGGATACTCTCCGCCATGCCTGAGGATTTTGCAGATGGGGAAGATGAGGAGGAGGAGGATGACGATCTTGGGGAGAGCACACAGCACACCGTTCTCCCCGACAGCCAGGATCTTTTTATCACCCTGACTGAAATACCCTCCCAACCCAACGAAGCTGGAGAAGGGACCTCTGGTGAGTGTACCTTTTTAAATATAATACATGTTATAAAAGCAAGCATTTTTTAATGATTAAGTAGCCCTGAGGACTTGGGATGCATTCATGGCCAGTACAACAACTGGAAAAGTCTGTTAATGTTTCTGGGGATGGAGCAGAAATCCTCCAGAGACATCTCCTTGAAGCTCTCCTGGAGGTACTCTAAAAGCCTTTGCAGAAGGTTTCTGGGGAGAGCAGCCTTATTCCATCCTGCACAGTAGGACACTTTACCATGCCATGCTAGTAGCAAGTAAGCTGGTATCATTGCATGACAAAGCCTGGCAGCGTATGGTCCCGGTGTTTGCTGGCATTCAAGCAACATCCGTTCTTTATCTCTCTGTGTTATCCTCAGGAGAGTGATATCGTTCATGGTAACCTGGTTGAAATAGGGTAATTTAATTAACGGGGCATTCAGAGGTGGCTGTTCCTACTGGGCTGTTTGCCTGTGGCTGAAAAGAAATCCTCCCCACAGTTAGCCACGTGGTGGGGGGGGCATTGGCGCTGAGCTGTTCACGTTTGGCTAGCAGGGATCTTCCCTGATACCAGCCACGCGGTGGTGTGAGGGGTAAAGCAATCATCCCAGATAATTGGATGGGCGGGGAGGGGGTTAGTTTGGTTTCTGCTGCTGCACGTTAACAGGAAAACCACAGCACTAAATGGCCAACCAAATGGGCTTTGCTTGGTATGGGAAAGGAGGGGGCTGCTGTTATGAAGGTTGCAGAAGCTGAAAGACTATGGCGTACCATGGCTGCCTGCAAGCCGAATTCTATTGCCTGGCACTGCATGTGTGATCTCTAAAACCAAAGTTGCAGGCACTCAATATAGGATGCAAAATGCGACCTTGTACCAAAATGACATGTGCTATGTAATGTGAATAGTGTTGTTCACCGTGAAAGAGTATAGCCATTGTTCGGTAAAATGTATCTTCACTCCCTTTTTTTCCTCCAGCAGCTGCAAATGTTTCAAGCCTCCCTCCTCCATCCCAAAGGCTATCTCAGATAAGGCAGCGAAAAAAACGCATGCACAATGAAATGTTCTCTGAGCTCATGCAATCGTCCGGCACTGACAGAGCTCAGCAGAATGTGTGGAGGGATACAATAGCAGAGTACAGGACAGTGGCTGATGAACGTGAGGAGAGATGGCGGCAGGAAGATCAGAGGAGGCATGAGGCAACGCTGGGGCTACTGCAGGATCAAACGGACATGCTCCGGCATCTGGTGGAGGTTCATGAACGGCAGCAGGATCACAGACTGCCGCTGCAGCTCCTCTTAACCGCCCTCCCTCCTCCCCAAGTTCCATAGCCTCCTCACCCAGATGCCCAAGAATGTGGTGGGAGAGGCTCCGGGCACCCAACCACTCCAACTCAGTGGACAGCCCAAGCAACAGAAGGCTGTCATTCAAGAAGTTTTAAAGTGGCCTTTTCCTTCCCTCCTCCCATACCCCACTCAAGCTACCTTGTGAGTTATCTTCCTATTTTTATAATCAATTAATAAAGAATATATGTTTTTTTAAATGATAGTGACTTTATTTCCTCTGCAAGCAAGCTCTTTTTTTTTTCATAGATACTAAGGTCAGAAGGGACCATTCTGATCATCTAGTCCGACCTCCTGCACAACGCAGGCCATAGAATCTCACCCACCCACTTCTACGAAAAACCTAACCTATGTCTGAGCTATTGAAGTCCTCAAATTGTGGTTTAAAGACTTCAAGGAGCAGAGAATCCTCCCTCAAGTGACCCGTGCCCCATGCTACAGAGGAAGGCAAAAAACCTCCAGGGCCTCTCCAATCTGCCGTGGAGGAAAATTCCTTCCCGACCCCAAATATGGCGATCAACTAAACCCTGAGCATATGGGCAAGATTCACCAGCCAGATACTACAGAAAATTCTTTTCTGGGTAACTCAGATCCCATCCATCTAATATCCCATCTCAGGGGATTAGTCCTATTTACCCTGAATATTTAAAGATCAATTACTTACCAAAATCCCATTATCCCATCATACCATCTCCTCCATAAACTTATCGAGTAGAATCTTAAAACCAGATAGATCTTTTGCCCCCACTGCTTCCCTTGGAAGGCTATTCCAAAACTTCACTCCTCTGATGGTTAGAAACCTTCATCTAATTTCAAGTCTAAACTTCCTGGTGGCCAGTTTATATCCATTTGTTCTTGTGTCCACATTGGTGCTGAGCTGAAGTAATTCCTCTCCCTCTCCTGTATTTATCCCTCTGATATATTTATAGAAAGCAATCATATCTCCCCTCAACCTTCTTTTAGTTAGGCTAAACAAGCCAAGCTCCTTAAGTCTCCTTTCATAAGACAAGTTTTCCATTCCTCGGATCATCCTAGTAGCCCTTCTCTGTACCTGCTCCAGTTTGAATTCATCCTTTTTAAACATGGGAGACCAGAACTGCACACAGTATTCTAGCTGAGGTCTCACTAGTGCCTTGTATAATGGTACTAAAACCTCCTTATCCCTACTGGAAATGCCTCTCCTGATGCATCCCAAAACCGCATTAGCTTTTTTCACAGCCATATCACATTGGCAGCTCATAGTCATCCTATGATCAACCAATACTCCAAGGTCCTTCTCCTCTTCTTTTACTTCTAATTGACACGTCTCCAACTTATAACTAAAATTCTTGTTATTTAATCCCTAAATGCATAACCTTACACTTCTCACTATTAAATTTCATCCTATTACTATTACTCCAGTTTACAAGGTCATCCAGATCCTCCTGTATAATATCCCGATCCTTCTCTGAATTGGCAATACCTCCCAGCTTTGTATCTGATCAAAGGGGGGAGGGCGGGTGGCTTACAGGGAATTTAGATGCAACCAAGGGGGTGGGTTTTCATCAAGGAGAAACAACAGAAGAGTCACACAGTACCCTGGCCAGTCATGAAACTGGTTTTCAAAGCTTCTCTGATGCGCAGCGCTTCCTGCTATGCTCTTCTAACCGCCTTGGTGTCTGGCTGTGCGTATTCAGTGGCCAGGGGAGTTGCATCAACCTCCCACCCCACCATAAACATCTCCCCCTTACTCTCACAGAGATTGTGGAGCAGACAGCAAGCAGCAATAACAATGGGAATATTGACAGGTTTCAGAGTAGCAGCCGTGTCCTTTTCTTAATGGGAATATTGGTTTTGCTGAGGTCTGAGCGAATCAGTAAACTGCGCCAGCGACCCTTTAGATGTCCAAATGCACACTCTACCACCATTCTGCGCTTGCTCAGCCTACAGTTGAACAGCTCCTTACTACTGTCCAGGGTGCCTATCTACAGCTTCATGAGCCAGGGCATTAAGAGGTAGGCTGGGTCCCCAAGGATAACTATAGGCATTTCAACATCTCCAACAGTTATTTTCTGGTCTGGGAAGTAAATCCCTTCCTGCAGCCATTTAAACAGACCAGAGTTCCTGAGGACACGAGCATCATAAACCTTTCCCGGCCATCCCACATTGATGTTGGTGAAATGTCCCTTGTGATCCACCAGTACTTGCAGCACCACTGAAAAGTACCCCTTGTGGTTTATGTACAGGCTGCCCTGGTGGTCCGATCCCAAGATAGGGATATGCATTCCGTCTATAGCCCCACCACAGTTAGGGAATCCCATTGCAGCAAAGCCATCTAGTATGACCTGCATGTTTTCCAGAGTCACTACCTTTGATAGCAGCAGCTCAATGATTGCGTTGGCTACTGGCATCACAGCAACCCTCACAGTAGATTTGCCCACTCCAAATTGATTCCTGACTGACCGGTAGCTGTTTGGTGTTGCAAGCTTCCACAGAGCTATTGCCACTCGCTTGTGAACTGTGAGGGCTGCTCTCATCTTGGTATTCTTGCACTTCAGGACAGGGGAAAGCAAGTCACAAAGTTCTATGAAAGTGCCCTTACGAATATGAAAGTTTTGGAGCCAATGGGAATCATCCCAAACCTGCAACACTATGCAGTCCCACCACTCTGTGCTTGTTTCCCGGGCCCAGAATTGGCATTCCACAGCATGAGCCTGCCCCATTAACACCATGATCTCCAAATTGGTGGGGACCGTGGTTTTAGAGAAATCTGTGTTTATGTCCTCATCACCGCGCTGCCGTCGCCTCCTCTCCTGGTTTTTCAGGTGCTGGTTCTGCATAAACTGCATGATAATGCGCGAGATGTTTACAGTGGTCATAACTACTGCGTGAGCTGTACGGTCTCCATGCTTGCTGTGCTATGTCATCTTCTCGGGCAATCCAGGGAAAAGGGCGAGAAATGATTGTCTGCTGTTGCTTTCATGGATGGAGGGAGGGTTGATCTGATGACATTTATCCATAAACACCCGCAACAAATTTTGGCCCCATCAGGCATTGGGAGCTCAGCCCAGAATGCCAATGGGCAGCGGAGACTGCGGGAACTGTGGGATAGCTACCCACAGTGCACCGCTTAGAATGTCGACACTTGCCACGGTACTGTGACGCACTCCGCTGAATTAATGTGCTTAGTGTGGACGCATGCACTCGACTTTATACCATCTGTTCCAAGAAATCGACTTCTATAAAATCAGAGTACTTTCGTAGTGTAGACATGGCCTGAGAAGACGGAAGAATGCTGCTATACGCTGGGAATGTGGAGGCCCAGGATGGGGTCTGATTGCAGGCGACTGCATTCCTCAGTCCCTGTAGTAGTTAGAAGGGTGGTACATGGTAATAAATAGGTAAGGAAACTGTGTAAACCAGGAGCAGGATATTTAATTTTTTCCTCTTTGGTTTCACCTTCTCAAGAGGGAATGCTGTTGGGAGACAAGGCTGCTGGCCTTTGGTTCATGATGATTAATGCTTAGTCAGGGGGAAATAAATCATCAGCTCTCGGTAATTTAATTAAAGAGAACATCCCTGGCTTCCTGTGCATGGCCACAATCTGGATGGAGGGTGCGGCGGGGCTGGTCCTGGCAGAGGTGTCACCAGCTGGATATTTGGTACCTCATGAATCCAGGAAAATCAGCTAGGAGGAGGTGTGTCTGTGCAGAATGTATCCAGCCTACAGTGCAGAAAGTCTCCCTGTCCAAAATTGGTCTGGCAGGGTGTCCAGTCAGTATGTGGATCTTGACATGGCATTAAGATGGGACTGGTTTCAGTGCACTGCTCACCCTGCTAAGTCATTTCATCAGCAGTTGAATTCCTTGTTACAATGGCTATGGGAACGCAGAGTTTGAGTGATCCCTTCAGTCTGAATAAAGAAGATGAATCTTCTACTGCACATCCAGGTTTCCTGGCCACCATGATGACCATAGGCACATCCAAGGTATTTACTGGTTGGACCTGGACAGCTAGCCACATGTTGGACCTAGTTTTGGACTGGGATTGGAGGTGAGGCAATCAGACCTTAACCTGTGCCATGGACTGATCATGTACTCCTCCGCTTTGAGATTGGGGCTCATCTCTCCTACTGAGAAGAGGGGCCTCCATCCCTGGAGATCAGTGGAACCAGAAAGGTTCCAGACAGCTTAGGAGAATCTTGTTAAACTGACGGACCACTCCTTCAGTGTTTTGTTAGGACACCATAATACTCTTTGTCTTCTACCATTGATAAGGTGGCCCTAGGCACCCTCTTTGCTGGCTTCATTCTCATAGGTCACCCTGGCTTATGGATGATCTGCAGTAAATGAAATGAGTAGGAACATGGCTAGAGCACTAATGGCGGAAGTCTCAGTTGTAGCATAAAGATGTTTTTAAACTCTTACGTTGTGCCTGTATGTTGTACCAGATACTCTGGTTAACTCTGGACTTTCTCAGTTTGGTAGCTGGTCTGAGTCTCTCCTGGTGTGAGGAAATTACTTTTGTTTTGGGGACAGAACTGGTCAGATTAGGAATGAGCTGTCTGCTTCTGGGCTGGCAGAGCAGGGTCTTCAGGGAACAAAAGCCTTGTCTTCTCTGCTAGAGTCCCAGCTATGATGCTCACTGAGGAACTGGAAGTGTTGGGAGAACTTCATCCCACAGCCTGTGCTTTGGATCCATGCCCCTGCTGGCTGGTGAAGCCCAGTGGAAAAGTGATGGGCCCCTGGCTTGTGAAGATTTTAGAGGGTAGGCTACACATTGCTCTGAAGGAAGCAATAGTGCAGCCTTTACTCAAAAAGTCATCGCGTGACACTGAAAATCTTGTTGTTTTTACTGATGCAGACTAACACGGCTACCCCTCTGAAAACTGAAAATCTAGTTAATTATTGACAGTATGCTGATAACATCCACCAATATGTCTGTCTCATCTGACCTGAACAATGCCCTTTCCTCAGCTGGAGAGAACAAGACTTGCAGCATGTGGCCAGAGAGCCTGCTGCTGCTGAGAGAGCACAAAGCCCATCAGGGAAGATCGTCGCAATGGTGTCTTGCCTTCCTGCCTGCAGAGTGTGTCCTCTTGCTGTCCCGGCTGCTTTGGGAAGAACATTAATGTGATCCCAACGCTGACCACACAAGAGCCTGGCGGGGGAACTCCCTAGAGGGAGCAGCAGAGCTTGCTCGGTACAATATGTTCCACACTTTTCATGCCATCCATTGGAGTGAAGTGCTTCAAGGCTGACAGGGAGACAGGCCTGGGCAGCCAGTTCTCAAAACAGTGCCCTCAAGGCCTTTTGACCAATATTTGAAGTTTTAAATATGATGGAACCAGGCAATCTGCGGGCACCTCTTCTGCCCTATGTCCTGTCTTGGTAACTGAGATCAGTGCAGGGGAAATCTGGCGTATGGTGAGAGACCTATGTGATTCTCTATTTCTCTTGCATACAGATGGAGCTCGGTAGCCACTCCGTCAGGACCAGCCTCCCCTGGTTGTTTTACTGGGCTGTGTAGATTTAGAATCTGGTTTCCCCAAGATTCTGTTCCTTCTGTTGCCTATTGTAAATGGAGTTTTCAGTTTCCTCTGTTTAGGTGGCTGAAAGACCCCAGGCACAAGAAATGATATGTTGTGTTTATTTCTTATTAAACAGATAGTCGCAAAAAGAAAAGGAGTACTTGTGGCACCTTAGAGACTAACAAATTTATTAGAGCATAAGCTTTCGTGAGCTACAGCTCACTTCATCGGATGCATCCGATGAAGTGAGCTGTAGCTCACGAAAGCTTATGCTCTAATAAATTTGTTAGTCTCTAAGGTGCCACAAGTACTCCTTTTCTTTTTGCGAATACAGACTAACACGGCTGCTACTCTTAAACAGATAGTGTTACATTACGGACGATTTATAGCTTGTGGGGCGGCAGCTGCATTAACTCTACAGCTAGGAGACTGGTCTGTCCAGGGGTCTGTCCCCAGGGAATGTAAGCCTTTATGGGAGGGATGGAAGGACATTGGTTTCAACACCACAATATTGCCTAAACTGTGCTGTGTTTTGACAGAAGCAGAGCATCCCCAAAAAGGTAGAAAGGGATGGAACATGTCCAGATTATGGGGAACAGCACCCCGCCACCCCCAGGCACAGTTTATGATGGGAGCACTTCCAGCCACTGTGGCTCTGAATGCTAAATGGGTATTTGGAGAAATGAAGCTTGTCTGGGTTGTGGGTGGGCAGGAGGGCAGTTCACCTGAAGCCGTGATGGAGTCAGGAGACGTGGAATTGTAGAGACTTGATCTAAGGCTGTAGAAGTAAATTCTGACATTGTTACCTTATTTCTCATCCTTGCAATAGGGAGCTCTCCACTCCTGAATGAACCAAG
This sequence comes from Dermochelys coriacea, assembly GCF_009764565.3. Classification (NCBI taxonomy): domain Eukaryota; kingdom Metazoa; phylum Chordata; order Testudines; family Dermochelyidae; genus Dermochelys; species Dermochelys coriacea. The sequence goes on along the minus strand of NC_050068.2, from coordinate 353,703,176 downwards.
GTCACTTCTTCCGTCATATCAGTGCTAATAATTTCCTTCTTTCTTCTCTGATTTTCTTCTCCTAGGAGAGTTGTGCTCGGGTTCTCCTGTTCCGTGGTGCAAGCAAAGAGATTCGTAACTACAACAGCCAGACAGCATTCCAGGTAGGAGAGTGTGAGCCCATCCGGCCTTTGTTGATGATGGAGATGTGCCTGGGGGCAGTCTTGTTTTAGAGAGCACTGGGAAAGAGTATTAGTAGATAAAGGTGTGTGCCCAGAGAAGAAAGGGAGTCTGTGTTGACCATTTTCTAGTCACATGTGGGTGTAACCCTTCTGCCATGTGGAGTCAGCAGCCACAAGGGCCTGGTTCAATATCTCGGAGTTCCTCTTAACATTACAAAACTAAGCTAACTTGAGCCACAATCCAGAAACCTGGAAAAACTAAACACCAGCCCATGGCACCTCTATGAGGCAATACTTCCCCCCTGGGAAGCACTGAACCTGTATATAACAAGAGAAAACCTGTACTAAGAGGAGAAGGAACACCGAATTAACAAAAACAATGATTCAAAATGATGCAAACAGTAAGTAAACACCTAGAGCACTGCGCAGATACAAAATGTGTATCTGCATCTGATCGGTGAGACTCAGAAATAATCTGTGGATATAAAGTGGATATCTGTGGATTTGCAGGGCTCTAGATCCAAAATTTGTGTCCACATCTGATCTGCGATCTGCAAAAATGGTCTGTGGATATCTGCATCTGCGGATGCAGATATAAAGCGGATATCCATGGATTTGAAGGGCTCTATAAACACCCACCCTACAATATCTCTGGCAGTGTCCTTTGCCTTAAGTTTCCTATCTTGTGGTGTGAAAGTCCAACAGATGAATGCCCTTTAATGTGCCTCTCCCGCTTTCACTCACTGTACCACACTCGGTTTGTTGTCTGAGGTCAGCGAAGTCCCAGAGTCTGGGGCTACATTCAGGGGGGTTCACCTCCTGCCCCCAAGGTGGTGGGGCTGGAGCATTACCTCTGCGTCCATTGCTGCTCATCACTCGCAGCTGCTGATGCTGCTTATCACTGCCACTGCCCTTTTAGCTGTTTGCTGTTTTCTGAGGTTCCACCCGCCGGACCAACCCTTTGTGATTTCAGCTCTCAGTGATTTCCCTGGCTAGTGGGGAACCTCACCCACACCAGGTCTAAGGCTTAGCCCCCTAGCCCAGCTTACTAGTGATTGCAGCTCTGGTCATCCCTGGGAATACACAAGGACTCTCAGTTGAGTCTAACCAGCTCTGTCTTTAAACACTGGAGAGGAAGGATCACATGGCACATAGACCCTGTCAGTAGAGTCTACACCACCAAGTAGGAACACCTGTCCCCCACACCCCCACACACAAACTTTTAGTTGGATTTGGCAGCATCTCACTTTCTCTCTCACCCATACACCCTTAGTGAGTGACGTTACCGTTAGGGTGACCACCTTCAATTAGGACATACTAAGTACAGTTCTGCTGTGCTTTAGTCAGACAGTAAGGATAACAGCAGTTCACTTGCCCTGTGTCCAATACTGAAGTTAGTTTTAACCGAAAACAGTCAAAATTAATCACTTTGGCAAAGCAGAGATGTCTGTTGATCACCCACGCAAAGTTTAGACAAATACAGTCTGCTCCTGGGGTCTTTTGCTCCAGTTAATCAATAGATGGTAGGGGAGAGCTCATTTATATCACTGGTTTATTTGAGGATGGGGATTATTGGAACAAACTCTAGCCCCATCTTCCTTATTCTGGAACTGGTTCAGCCCCTGGAGTGACTGGGGGAGGCAGTGCACGTGTGCACACAGTAAATACTGCATTCTTCTTATTTTTATTGTTGAACTTATAGCCCCCTTTTCACACACTTGTTTACCAACATTCACTAACATATCCTCATTCAGAAAAGACTTAAAACCATGGTCCTGATTATCAAAGATCTCCAGATATCTTTCACAGGAGATGGGGATATTAACTCCAACTTGGGTAGATACAATCTGCCTCCCTAAATTCCCCCCTGCAGTTGCTGTTTGGAAACTGGCTTCCTCACTTCCTTTTCCAAAGTGCTGTGTACAGATGCTGTCAAGGTTCCTTCCCCACTCTGAACTCTAGGGTACAGATGTGGGGACCTGCGTGAAAACCTCCTAAGCTTACTTTTACCAGCTTAGGTTAAAACTTCCCCAAGGTACAAACTATTTTACCTTTTGCTCTTGTACTTTATCGCTGCCACCACCAAACGTCTAACCGGTATATTACTGGGAAAGAGTCCGTTTGGAAACGTCTTTCCCCCCCAGATCCTCCCAACCTTTACACCCCCTTTCCTGGGGAAGGCTTGATATTTGCATAGGTGAACACAGACCCAAATCCTTAGATCTTAAGAACAATGAAAAAACAATCAGATTCTTAAAAGAAGAATTTTAATTAAAGAAAAGGTAAAAGAATCACCTCTGTAAAATCAGGATGGTAAATACCTTATGTATTCTCAAAACATAGAGAATCCCTCTAGGCAAAACCTTAAGTTACAAAAAGTCACAAAAACAGGAATATACATTCCCTCCAGCACAACTTATTTTCTCAGCCATTTCAAGAAATCAGAGTCTAACGCATATCTAGCTAGATTACTTACTAAGTTCTAAGACTCCATTCCTGTTCTGTCCCCAGCAAAAGCATCACACAGACAGAGAGAGAGGCTTTGTTTCTCCCTCCCGCAAGCTTTTGAAAGTATCTTGTCTCCTCATTGGTCATTTTGGTCAGGTGCCAGTGAGGTTATCCTAGCTTCTTAACCCTTTACAAGTGAAAGGGGTTTTTCCTCTGGGCAGGAGGGATTTTAAAGATGTCTACCCTTCCCTTTATATTTATGACAGATGCTATAGGTTGTCTGAAGACTGTTATGTTCTACTCCAAGGTGGCTGCATTTCAATGGCACATAAAATGATTTTTATCAAGCACTAGAATCTCATTTTTAAACAGATTAAGCAAACAGTTCACACACAATGTTTCCAGTCCAATAGGTAATGTGCATGTGCAATTATCATGATTACATATGCAGATTAGGCCATTGTAGGCAAGAGGTATGCTGATGGCCTTTCAAAGAGCAGTGAGTCTCAACCTCTTTGGATCTGTCACTGTCACTCATCTGAAATGACTCCAGATCATACAGTGACCCTTTTGCACAGGATTGTGTGATTTGGATCACGAGAAGAAACATTGGGGGACACTGTAGAGTGGGTGATGGAAATGATGAGGGCTATAGTGCTTGTGAGGGTTGGTGGCTGCTATTGGGGGATGCTGCATTGGGGATATTTTCCTTCCCCCTCCCCCCCATCTCATCTCATCTCATCTCCCTAACCTAACCTAACCTACAAAGCTTTCAGCTCCACGAAAGTACTGCATCCAGAGACTGCAGTGTGGGCACCACAGCCTCTAGAATGGTGCTACCTCCGCCCCAGAGTTGAGCACTGTCTGGGCTGGAGAAGTGGGGAAAGAGAGATCTTCCCATTGCTGGAGTTTGTTGGAAGTAGGGGGCAAAGCAGAGGTGGGGAAGCAGCAGGAGGAGGGGAAAGAGATGCTTCTGTCCTGACTTCTCTTCCCTCCTGCTGTGTTCTAGTGACCTGGCGATTTTGCAGAATGTTGTTTTCAATCAGTGAAGTAAGACCCACTTGAAGATTCCACCCACAGGGCGAGAAACTGCCCTAGGTAACCCACTGCTGTATGTTGTGTAGTTGTAGCCGTCTTGATCCCAGGATATTAGAGAGACAAGGTGGGTGAGGTAATTGTGACATTCCCCAGGGTACAGTCTGGACTGCTGGACAACTGTGTCCCCTCAGTTCTCTAACTTGGGGTGCTTTTACATTGCTTTGCTGTGAGAGCAACCACCCCTGGTCTGCTCACACAGAGCTTCCAGCATGTAAATCACTCCCAGCTGTAGTGCAAGAGTGCTGTAGCCGGCCAGCCACTCTGGAATTATACTGCAGGGCAGCACTAGCAAACTCCCTGTCCCAGGCTGTTCCCAGAAATGTACCCATTGTACTGCCCCGCACACGCCAGGTTAACACAAGCTCATAGACAGTCCATCACTTCATTAATGGAAAACGATGTGTACAAATTCAGTTATCTCAGATGGAGTTTCCCAAACACTTCAATCCAAACACACTGGTTAGATAAAACAATAAAACAAGTTTATTAACTACAAAAAGATAGATTTTAAGTGATTACAGGTAATGAGGCATAAAAGTTAGAATTGGTTTCAAAGAAATAAAAGGTAAAATGCATCCAATGCCTAACTTAACAAGCTTAATTATTACAAAGCAAAAGTTTCTCTCACCACATGCTGTAGCAGTCTGACTGGCTGAAGTCCCTTCAGCCAAGATCCCGCCCTAGTCCAGTGATGCTTCCTTTCTCCTTCAAGTGTTGTTGATGCCGTGAGTAGAGACGAAGGGAGAGATATCTTGGGACATCTATCCCCCTTTCTTATAGCTCTCCTTTTCTTCAAAAATCATCTCCAGCTGGTGTGCAGGAGACAAGAAGTCTGGGAGGATGGGAACCTCCATCTGTTTCTTTGCCAAAATGCAAATTCCTTGCTCGCAGTCTTTTTCCTGCCAAAGAATGGCTGCATAACCAGGTGATAGTCCATCTGATTTTGTTGAAATCTGGCTGAGACGTCAGTTTACCTTTTGTCTTTGAGGAACTGGTTTGTGCCTGCTTTTCTAAACTTGGAACATGTCTCAGTAATGTTTATACAGTAGAATCTTACAGCTTTTCAATGTTGCCACACATATTTTACCAGAACAATAATAATCAGCAAATTATTCATTTTCAAATGATACTTCATGTCACGGAGTCCCTGGGCAATGCTCTGGAACTGCTTCCCACGAAGCCAGTCAGGATTCTGGGGAAGTCTCCTTTCTGTGAGCAGACTGTCTGCAGGGCAAAAAGCTCACACGGCTTCCACCTTCCTGGGTCTGACCTTGGAGCATTCAGCATCCTCTGCCCCTCCGTGCGCTTCCCACAGTGAGTCCGCCCAGGTGGGATCCTGGGGAAGCCAGAGGGTCCTGCACCCCAACTTCGCAGTCAGACGTGACTCTCAGCCAGCCAGTAAAACAGAGGTTTATTAGATGACAGGAACATGGTCTAAGACAGAGTTTGTAGGTGCAGAGAACAGGACCCCTCAGCTGGGTCCATTTTGGGGGGCGGTGAGCCAGACAACCACATCTGCACTTCACTCCATGTGCCTAAGCCAGCCCCAAACTGACTCCCCCTCCAGCCCCTCCTCCTCTGGGCTTTGTCCCTTTCCCGGGCCAGGAGGTCACCGGATTCCTTTGTTCTCCAACCCTTTAGCTCTCACCTTGCAGCGGGGAAGGGCCCAGGCCATCAGTTGCCAGGAGACAGAGTGTCGGCCATTTATGTACTCTGACCCTTTGCTCTGCAACAATTACACTCCCTTATCCCACCACCTAGAGACTTAAGAAATGCCTAGGGGAAACTGAGGCACCCCCACAGTATTCAGAGGAAACATTAAGAACAGTCCTGCTTCATCACATCTCTCCCCCTTTGAGACCGAACTGAGCGGGGTCACTTTAGCTGGTGACCTGGGGAAGTTCGAATCCACCAATGTTCCCAGGGATGCCCCAGCATCTTTCCCATTCCTTGGTGGGAGTTACACCAGGCCCTTCCAGTTTTACGCCCTTCCAGTTTCACACCCTCCCTTAGGTCGGGGGTGGTCGATAGCACTTGCATGCTGCATGTGGGAAGGTTTATGCAGCCCGTGCCCTTTTGCCACCTCAAAACCCCCGGGGGTCAAACTGGGATCGGGTCTTCTCCCAGCGCTCCAGTCTGGAGGGCTGCAATTCGGGCTCTCTTGGTTAAGAGCCCCCATCTTGACCTGTTTCAGAGTAGCAGCCGTGTTAGTCTGTATTCGCAAAAAGAAAAGGAGTACTTGTGGCACCTTAGAGACTAACAAATTTATTAGAGCATAAGCTTTCGTGAGCTACAGCTCACTTCATCGGATGGGCCACATACTGTTCACTTACAGAACTAGCATGGAGACATCCCTTTCTCAACAACCTTGTCTCCCCAACAAGCTGGCCAAACACAGCCACTTGGTTATAGGACTGTTTAACTTTCTTAACAGCTTTCACTTCATCTGAGACCTTCTCAGAGCTCCACACTGGATCTTTCAACAGGAAAGTCAGTGGATCCATTCACAACTGAAAATTTCTGGCTGTGAGGAACTGAAACTTTCTTGATTAAATCACTTTCACACCCTTCAGTTGCAGTAAACTGGTCTCTTGGGACTGGAATATTTGTGATTTCTGGAGAACATGACCAGCTATCACATAGTCCAGTTTGCCTGGGTGGCAAGATAGACTGGAGTGTCTAAGGGGACGTATTTCAGAGTAGCAGTCGTGTTAGTCTGTATTCTCAAAAAGAACAGGAGGACTTGTGGCACCTTAGAGACTAGCAAATTTATTTGAGCATAAGCTTTCGTGAACTACAGCTCACTTCATTGGATGGGAGTTCACATTAGATCAGAGATGGGCAAACTGCATCCCGCGGGCCACATCCAGCCCACGGGACCCTCCTGCCCAGCCCCTGAGCTCCTGGCCTGGGAGGCTCACCCCCGGCCCCTCCTCCATTATTTCCCCTCCGCGCAGCCTCAGCCTGCCATGGTGCCGGTGTCGTGTATTAAACTGCGCCACATAGGAATGTGTGACTGGTAGCCGTTATGGAGAGCGATTTGTTACACTACACCGGCGCAACGCTCTGGGCGGTGTGGCTGTAATGCCGCCAGCCACCAGTGCTCTGTGCTGCGCGGTAAGGGGGCAGGGAGCAGGGGGGTTGGATAGAGGGCAGGGGAGTTCGGGGGGGTGGTCGGGGGCAGGGGGTGGATGGCATTGGGGCAGTCAGAGGGCGGGGAATGGCAGGGGGTTGAATGGGGGCAGGGGTTCCAGGGTGTATAGTCAGGAAGGAGTGGGGGTTGGATGGGGTGCGGGGGCAGTCAGGGGCAAGGGTTCCGGGGGCAGTCGGGGGCAGGGAGTTGGGGAGTGTGGGTGGGGCAGGGGTCCTGGGGGGTTATTAGGGAACAGGATGGGTTGGATGGGGCCATCGTCCTGGGGGGGAAGGGCGGCTGTCAGGGGGAGAGAAGTAAGTGGGGGGGCACAGCCTCCCCTAACCGGTGCTCCATACAATTTCTGAAACTCGATGTGGCCCTCAGGCCAAAAAGTTTGCCCGCCACTGCCTTAGATGCGTGTGTGTGTGTGTGTGTGTGTGAAATCTAATTGAACACATGACCAGTTTGAAGTGTCAGCCCTGCTTTTGACAGTCTGCACTGCGGTAGGCACTCACAGTCCTGAGCCACTCTAGACAGTCTGACAATTGAATGGGACAAGAGATACTAAATTTATGTACCTGGCATTGGCCACTGTTGGCAGACAGGATACTAGGCTGGATGGACCTTTAGTCTGACCCAGTATGGACATTCTGATGTTCTTATAGCTTATTACAACAATCTGTCAGGTTTCAGAGTAGCAGCCGTGTTAGTCTGTATTCGCAAAAATAAAAGGAGGACTTGTGGCATCTTAGAGACTAACAAATTTATTTGAGCATAAGCTTTCCACCGAATGCATCTGATGAAGTGAGCTGTAGCTCACGAAAGCTTATGCTCAGATAAATTTGTTAGTCTTTAAGGTGCCACAAGTACTCCTTTTCTTTTTACAACAATCTGTGTAACCCACTAAGTCCCTCTTTTTGTCCTATGATTGCAGAGGTGTTAACGGGCCTCTCTACCTTGAATGACCCCTTAGAACATGTGCTAACTACTTATGCTAAACAATCTGTTCCAGCTTGCATTTAGCTGTGACACTCAGGGTGCCTTTCCCATACCTGGAGAATTGCTCTGTGTGGCTCCAGAGCTTCTCTCTCACCAGCAGATATTGCTCCAATAAAGGCTATTACCCCATCTCTTTAGATAACCCTGGCAGTTTGTAGATATCCTACAAACATCTTGCTCCACATAAAGTGAGGAGTGTCAGAGTCCTGTGCTCCTGTCATTGCCCATTCTTCATCAAGAAACTCTTGTAATTGAATTATTTGCTTAAGATGTCAGCATGTCTTTAACTAACTGACTGACAAGGTTTGATTTTGTTGTGGCAAGTAATCCTCTAGAGATGGCACCATGGGATATCACGTATATTGTCTGGCAGTGACTAGATCTATGTGCTTAATGTTTACAAGCACAAACTCATTTATTTTTAAGTGCCAGCCCAGGAAACTCAGCCTGGGTTCTGCGAGTCTCCTGTTTCCTTCTTACACATCATCCCCAGTAATATCCACAACGCTGCCTCATTGACACCTGTGCAATCCCATGGACTTTAGAGCTGTGAGCAATGGTGGTTACACCAATCATAACCCAGCTTGCTGTGTGAGATAGTGAGATTAAAAAACACACCATGAATAAACCATTTCATTAACCAGTTACCTCTGCTAGGTTTTTCTCTCTGTTTCTTAGCTAAAGAACAGACTAGAGAATTATCATAAATTTATGAGTTGAATTAGAAAAAAATAACTTTTAAAGCAAATAAGAAATTATAGAAAGCAGAATGAAGATGGTTAGATGACATTGTGAACACTCAAAAATTGAACTGAAACTGAGAAGTTACAGGTTTCAGAGTAGCAGTCGTGTTAGTCTGTATTCGCAAAAAGAAAAGGAGTACTTGTGGCACCTTAGAGACTAACAAATTTATTTATTTATTAACAAATAAATTTGTTAGTCTCTAAGGTGCCACAAGTACTCCTTTTCTTTTTTAGAAGTTACAGTTATCAAGAGTTAATAACTCAGTTCAATTAATTCAGTACTAGTTCTATACTAGCCTAGGCAGGTGATTTTGAAATGAACATGAAATCATGGATCCTTAAATATAGATCATTTTTATAAATTTTATATGCCAATGGATTATTGCACATTAAACCCAAATATAATATGCAGGTAATTATTTTTATGCTATTCTAATTTTTCTGGAATATCACCAGCACTGCAAGCTCTTATGTCACTTTTACCAAAGGTTCAAATAGTGGTAAAACCTTTTCATTTACAGCCAGATCAAAGCTTCTTCCTCTTTTTGTCTTTGAAGTTATCAGTTCTTTTGACCACAACATCTGTGATTTCTAGGCTGAGCTCTTTGAAACACTAAGGGTTTCTCACCAACTTTTGCTGTAGGCAAGCACAATTTCCTGTTATGTAGTGAAGTATCAGGGGGTAGCTGTGTTAGTCTGTATCCTCAAAAACATCTGAAGAAGTGGTTTTTTACCCACGAAAGCTCATGCCCAAATAAATCTGTTTAGTCTTTAAGGTGCCACTGGACTCCTTGTTGTTATGTAGTGAGTTTCTCCAGCCTCAACACTCTGAATGACTTGTTGATTTTAGCCTAGTTTCTAGAAAATTAAGATTAAACTTGTTAGTGAAACACATAAACATTATACATTTTAGTTGTTCAGAGGGTTTTAACTGAGGTATGTATTTTCTGAAAAGCATTTAGCCTAACATAATTCAGTTGCCACTTGGTAAGCATCGATATATAATAAACAGTAAGACACATATTTATGCCATGCCAAGAGTCCTAGACCCGTGTGATGTCAGAAGTAAGTCAAACAATCACCACCTTCAGTCTACAGCTAATTTACATGCAACAATTTCATAGAGATATGAGGGAGACTGCACAGATAGTGGATTACTTGGCTCAACTGCCATGGTTCTTCGAAGGTTGATTCACCATCCATACAACTTAAAACAAACTCCCCAATACAACTTTCACATCCAAATAGATCAGCACAAAATCCCATTTGAACAACCACCCACACACAAATCAATACAAATCTCCTAGCACAGCATAACACAAATCAACACAAGCACCCAGGCAAATACAAAACCAGCAGACACAATAACTCCAAGCGCAGATAGCTTCTCACTGTAGCACGCATCCCTTGTTTGCTCCCCGCAAAATATAAAACAAATCTCCCAGCACAACACACACACACACACTCCCCCACCCTCATTCATACACTTGAGTGGCAAATCTGTGGATTATCACGAGTTAATGTATGAAAGTCACTTGGCTACTTACCAGTTGGAACTGGCGTGATGGTGAGTTCTCCAGGTCAGCTTCACAGTCACAATCACAGGCTTCTTGACATGGAAAGTTCATTCAGGTGATTCACTCATGGTAGTGTGATAGCTGCATTACTATTCTCTTTCTGGATTTCACAGCAGTCTTCCTAGATAGGACTTGAACAGACAATTAATAGGGTGTTTGTCAATGATAAGGCTTTAGTTGTTACCAAGCAAGGGCACTCTCACTGTCCTCAACTTCCATTAGATTTTGTGAGATCTTTGTCTGCTAGAGTGAAGAGCCCTCTATTTTCAAATTTCTGTTCCCCATGTAGGTACTAATAGACTGTGATCATGTTGCCTCTTGGTTAAACTAAAGAGATTGATCTTGAGTCTGTTACTCTAAGGCAGGTTTTCCAATCATTTAAACATTCTTGTAGCTCTTCTCTGAACTTTGTCCAATTTATCATCAACATCCTTCTTGACTTGTGGGCACCAGGACTGGACGCAGTATTTCAGTAGTGGTTGCACCAGTACAAAATACAGAGCTAATATAACCTCCCTCCTGCTACAGTATTCCCTTGTCTGGCAGTGTACACATCCAGCATCAACTTCGGAGCTTGACCTGCAGAAGTGGGCAAGCTGCCTCACTCACCTCTGCTCCTGGGAGGCTGCTCAGGCTCAGTTGTATAAATCTGGTAAGGTGCAAGTCCAATTTTGGAGATCTGCCAGCCAAAATGGCTTGTGCCCAACTTAAACAACATCCAGGTCTCCAATCTTCTCTATCTGACAGAGCCCAGTGTGCAAGACTGGCACAGTCAACATGGCACCAAGGTCTCTGAATTTGTCTGGGGCAGCCTAATCTGGCACCGAAGTCCCAGCACATTCAATATGGCATCAAGGTCCCTAGATCCCTCCAGGTTGACCCAACTCAGTGCCAGGACCTGGCACTATCAACTCTAGTCAACCAAGTGTGGTTTGGTGCCTACTAAAAGTAGAACTAAAGTCCCAGGATCCGTCTGAGTTGACAGAAGCTAAAGCCTAGGATCTAGCACCATGGACTGTGGTGAACCACTTGATAAAACAATCCAGTGCCCTTTATACCTGTCCCCACAGCTGCCAGGGGTGTCAGGTGCAGTGTCAAGGTTTCAGCAGAATTGAATGGTGTCTTACTTACTTGAAATGTTGCGGCATCAGTATATTGGGTCAGGTTCCTGGATCTATCTCGATTGACCACGTCTGTTGAATCTGAGAATCTGGCAAAATTGACTCTGTTGAGCCATTTTGCTGTAAGACTCCTGGATTCCACCAAAACTGAGATACAGCACTGGTGACTTGAATAAATCACTAACTGAAGTGGTTCTGTATCCATCTCAAAGGACAATAGGATCCTCAGATCCATCTGTAAAAACAATGAGGAGTCCTTGTGGCATTTTAGAGACTAACAAATTTATTTAGGCATAAGCTTTTGTGGGCTAAAACCCACTTCATCAGATGCATGGAGTGAAAAATACAGTAAGCAATAAATGTATTACAGCACATGAAAAGATGGGAGTTGCCTTACCAAGTGGGGGGGTCAGTGCTAATGAGGCCAATTAAATTAAGATGGAAGTGGCCTATTCTCAACAGTTGTTGTGAATATCAACAGAGGGTACCTAACCCTACTCCCTTTCCCAGGTCAGCTGGGTCCAGTGTAAGCCCTGTTGACTGTCTCTGAAGTTCCACTTACTAGACAGGTGTTATAGCCTATCGAAGTGTTGTCAGAGTTCCTGATTTGTCAAGGATGGCTGTGTCTGAAGGTGTGGCACCCTTGATTTTCTAGCACCATCAACTCTGAGCAGACCAATGCTGAGGATCCAGCACTGCAGATTCAGGCATACCACATTCAGTGAGCAGTACAGTGGCTCGTAGGCCCCAAGTCTAGCTAAATTGACTTCAGGCTATATCTACACTACTGCCTTAGTCGGCATAATTTAGGTTGCTCAAGGGGGCAAATAGATCACCCCCCCCCGTGTGTCATAAGTTACACTGACATAAGTGCTGTTGTGGACAAACAGTTCCTGTAAACTCTCTAGTGTAGCCGTGCCCTGAGTCTGCTGCTATGAATTTGACACAATTGCCTCTCTGTTTTATAGGTGGCACCATCATCCCCCTGACTATTTGGGGTCTACTGAGTTGGCACCCCTAAATCTGGGTCTCCTGTCCCAGAGTCTTTCCAGTGTCAGACACTTAATCTCACATAAACACTACTCAGAGTTGATGTATACAGATAGTTTACTCCTAGGTCCTGCAGGGATAGTGAAATGAGGCTCTAGTCGATCTTCTTGTGGAAGTCCCTCTAGATTCAATAGAACAGTTACATTTGAAGACTGGGGTTCTGAGTAGGATCCAGAAAGGTCTCTGTTGGCTCTGAAAGCCTTTAGCTGGGTTCCCTAGCCAAAGTGTCCTAGACATCCTCAGCGCTTAAAACCTTGGAAACCATTCCCAGGCCCTGACTGAGGTAACTCCAGTAACTTCTGGCTCTCATTCAGTGCCACACTGCTTACTGGTTCTTAAAATGACTGAGTTCTAATCTGCTGCTGATGCCTTGACTTTGAAACAATTCATGACCATTCCTGCTTGGAGACACCCAGGTTCCAAACATCAGTTTCCATACTTTGTTTCTGAAGACAGGCCATAAAGAACTTTCCTGGAGTCTGCTCCAATATCACCTGCTTATACCGAATCTTTGAATCTGTAGGCTTCTCCTGTTTCTGCGCAGTCCAGCTGTGCTTTGCCATTGCCCTGAGCTTCTAGGAAGCAAGAATTTTTTGAAAAAGAGACATTTAGGCAGCCACCTTCTGGAACCACACTGCCTTGGCACCAAAGGTCTTGGTTCTGATTGCACTGGGCTCCCTGGTGCCTCATCTCCAATGATTTTAGTCATGGGACCTGTTCTGCTCTAGTGCCAGGATGATCTGGGATTTTCATGCTCTGGGCATGGTGGGCAGGGTATCAGGGTCATGCACCTTGGAAGTGCTGTCACACTATTTAAAAATTACCCGAGCACTTAGGTAGTGACAGTGTCCAATGTGAAGGCAGGTAACTTGTGAAGATGGGATTCTCCACTGAGATTAAAGACTTCAAATGCTTGGAATTGTTGGTGTGCAGTGCTATTCCACAGCCACACAACGCAGGAAAATGGCTGCCGGTAGGTGACATTGGCATTTTACCATCTCTTCTCATGGAACAAACTCCAGCTCTGGTATATCAGTCTAATCAGCCACAAGTACCCATGAGACCTTTCCTTTAAGCAACAAACATGCACACAAAAAAAGCAAGAACCCTGCTGTCCTGACTTCATGTGTCTCAGATGTCATGGCCTTTATGCATTCGTTTCTGTATCTAGACTTTGGTTTACAAACAGGTTCCTGTAATTGGGTGACCCCTTTGGGACACCATTAGGGGGGGAATTGTGAAAAAAATGTGTTTTTAAAAATCAGTTTCTTCTAAGCTGGGACCACAAACACTAATATGCTTTAATTACCGTCCTAATCTGCTTCTTTCCAGAGCATCTGGGCAATACCACTGGTGGCACATGGTGCCTCTAGTGCCATGCTGCAGAACTGCCTTGGAGAGCTGTGTCCCTGGGGAGGTACACAAACACTGTCTCTCGAGTGAGGCTAATATCATATCCCTAGTCCATAGAAACCCCTGGTCTATAGAGTGAACCCCAAAACTGTCATGGTTAATTCACTGCTTCTGCAGAGAGCAAATGGAACTCAGCCCTGTCCAGTTCTTAGACCCTTCTCTAGCAATTTCCTGTTTAGATATTTGTATATAGTTTTTAGTGCAGTGTTAGATGTCAGTGTGGCTAATACCCTGAGATAGCTCCTTCTGCCACCCAGACTCCCTGGGCTCCCTGACAGAGCTATATTGGGTCCTGCTCCCTGTTCGGGCTTCAAAAGTGCACCTCTAGTCCCTCGATCATACCCAAGACAGTGCCCATTTGGTCATCCTAGTGTGGTCTGCCTTGCCTTCACACGCCAAAGAAGGAAAAGGCACCGGAGACTACAGGCAGATTTGGCTACCACTTGCCTTTCATCCAGTATTATCATGGGTCCCACTATCTATGTCTAGGCCAGCTTCATTGCCAAGGTCCTCTCCACTGGGACCTAAAGGGCACATGCTGACTTTGGCCTCAGTGCCACCCTCAGCCAAGAGCTCAAGCACAAGATCCCCTCAGTCCCAAATGAGAAGTGACCCTATTCCTCAGCACCTGTTGGTGCCATCGGCACCCACCAAGGCTAACATGGCACTGGCCACATAAGCTGCTATCTCAGTCCTCCAGCTGTTGAGTTGGCCCCATGTTCCAGACTCTGTTAAAGCCCTCATAGGAACTGCATGACAAATACCATCAGCACTAACTCTGCCTCTGGTGCCACAGAACTCCTTTGGCACCAGCGTTTCCCACAGGAGCAACACATCCCGCTTGATCATCACAGACTCTGGCATGGACTCCAGTGCCTCAGCATATGGAACCTCAGCATGCTCAGCCTGACTAAGATGGCTGGGATGATGGTGTTCCTGGGGAACATACTAATTCCTGTGGGCAGTCAGCATAGATGTCACCTTTCTTGAACACCAGATTGGTACTTCTACATTTCCACCAGATGTGCAAAAAAATTTCATGAATTCCTGAGGCAGGATGGAACAGATCCTCTCGCTGCCAACAGGGGTGTCACAGCTCCAGAAACTTTCAGACTTTGTTTGTTGAAGTCACAGCCTAAGGAGAAGCTGGCTCTCCCACTCAGTTCTGACCTCGTAAATCCAGTCAGGGACATCTAGTTATCTCGTTTCTTGTCCCCTCCTAGGAAAATGTACATACAGGTTGTACCCAGTACCTGTGGAGGGTTATCAGTTTCTTGTCCAACATCCAGGAGACAATTCTGATGATGTCCACAGCACTAGAACAGTCCTGGGGAACTAGACTGTCACATTGCTCTCCCATGGACAGGGAAGGCATAAACTATATTACGTTGCTAGAAAGTCTTATTCTTCTGGATCTCTTGTCCTCAGGGTAGTCAGTTATCAGGCCATCATGTCGTGATACTACTATGTGTTGTGGGAATTCAGGAGTCTGATTCTTGATTTCCTCCCAGAGAAGCAGCAGTAAGCAGCAGAGATGTGGGTGACAGAAGGATGTACCCTAGCCAGGCACTCTCTGATGCCCATGATATGAATGTCTGGACAATGGCTAGCAGGGTATCTTACTTCCCAATCCCCAAGAAGAGTTATGGTTTGAGACCCGCCTGGACCTCAGAAACCTGAACAGTAATATAAGAACATTCAAGTGAACGATGATCACATTAGTGAACATCATTCCTTCCTTACGTGGGGAGATTTTTATGCAGCTTTGGCTTAAAGGATGCTTATTTTCATGTGACCATCAAACAAACTCACCACACTTATTTGAGATTCTGTGTGGGGATAATACACTTGCAATTCAAAGTCCTTCCATACATCTTGTGCACAGTTCCTTGGGTCATCACAAAATGTCTCATTGTGGTTGCTGGACCCCTCAGACTCAGAGGAATCTTTGTGTACCTGTATCTAGACAATTGGCTCTTTGCGGCCATCTGTCTGGACCAATTTAGTACATGTGCAGACTGCCACAATCCACTGAGGTTATTAATCAACTGGGAGAGATCTACCCTCCACCCTGAACAAAGGATTGCTGTCATTGGAGAGGTCCTGGACTTCATCCTAGGAGGAAAGATTCCTCAAAGTATAAGATGCCCTGCTGGTACTTGGGAAAGAGCTGGGACAGATGACTCAACTTTAAGAAAACAAGAATGGCCTTACTGGGTCACACAAAGTGTCCATCTAGCCCAGTATCTTGTCTTTCGACAGTGGCCAATGCCAGGTGCTTCAGAGGGAGAGAACAGGGCAGTTATTGAGTGATTCATCCCCTGTGGTCCAGTCCCAGCATCTGGCAGCCAGAGGCTAGGGACACCCAGAACATGGGGTTGCATCCCTGACCATCTTGGCTAACAACCATTGAATGTATCCAGTTCTTTTTGAACCCAGTTATATTTTTGACCTTCACAACATCCCCTTGCAATGGGTTCCACAGGTTGTCTATGGAACTTTATCTCAGATGTCTATGTCTGATGGCCTCGTTCACCTGTGTCACCCCCTCATTTCTGAACATGAGCCCTTTTCAGCACTAGGTGGCAGAACACCACACTCCAAATATACATAGTCTGCAAAGGAGACTTACCATCCCTCCACGAGTGCTGCAGCCGTTTGCTGGTGGGAGAGCATCCTCCAAGAGACTACCTTTCATTCCCCCCTCCTGTACAATCAAACACAAAGATGTCTTCAACCTGGGCTGGGGTGCACTTTGACATGACCTCAAAGGAGATAGCCTCCTTCTAAGCCAGAGGTCCACACTCCATATTATTGTTGTTAGTGGTTTGGTTTAGATTATTGATTAAAAAGACATGAGATAACTTGGCTCATTCAGTTTATTAATTAAAGACAGACCAGCATAGAGAGGGTCATACATTACCAACTCTGGGGAATATTTCTGCAGTGACCACAGCTTACATTTTCAGTGTGTATCTATCCCAAAGTATGAACTTAATTAGACTTCTGTTTAGAGTCCCCTTGTTTACAAGTAAAAGTTTAATACACCTTGCTTCCCTTTTCTTATCTAGTTTCATACCTATTTTTCAGGATATCTGTCCCAGTCCTCCCTAGCACAGTGTACCCATCACACAAAAACTTTTCAGTTGTCAGTACGCTGTAAAGTACAAGTAGTAGAGACATGAACTGTTTTGTACTAACACACAATTCACATGTAACATTGTGACATTCCCCTCTAGTGTTATCTGGACTGGTGATCTGCTAGGCCATTCCAATCCTAGACTCTGGGAGCCAACCTTACCCTGCCAGCATTACCCTGCTCTGCTGTGAGAACCCCCACTCCTGGGCTGTTCACGCTCAGCCTCTGGCATGTAAACTGCTCCCAGCTACTTGCAAGTGAATGACGCTAGCCAATATCTCCGGTTCCAGACACAACCCTAGGAACCTTCTTCTTGCAGTGTCCAGTTATGCCCGCTGGACACTGCAAGCTTATATGAGTTCGTCAATTTAACAAAGAAATTGATATGTACCAGGCTTTTTATCCCAAGGGGCACTTCTGACACACTTCAAACCAAACACACTGCTTCAGGTAGAATAAACAAACAGATTTATTAACTATAAAGATAGATTTTACGTGATTATAAATCAAAGCATAACAAGTCAGATTTGGTCAAATGAAATAAAAGCAAAACACATTCTAAGCTGATCTTAACACTTTTAGTGCCCTTACAAACTTAGATGCTTCTCACCACAGGCTGGCTGGTTGCTCTTCAGTCAGGTTCTCCCCTTTGTTAAGCACTTCAGCCTCTTGGTGGTGTCTGTAGGTGTAGATGGAAGAGAGAGAAGAGCATGGCAAACATCTCTTCCTTTTATCATGTCCTTTCCTCCCTCTTGGCTTTGCCCCCACCCTCTTCAGAGTCAGGTGAGCATTATCTCATCACAGTTCCAAACTGACCAAAAGAAGGGGGTGACTCCCTTGAGGGCTCTTTTGTTGCTGCCTAAGCCAGCGTCCATTGTTCCTGTGAGGCTGGGCTGGGTTTGTCCCATCCATGCCCTGATGAGGTGTGAACTGCCTCTCTATTCTTGGAGAGTTTTTGCATGGGCTTGCTTTAAGCCACGAAGATACATTTTCAGCCTCATAACTATATACGTGAAATTATAATCTATAACATTACTGTAATGATTACTAAAACATCACTAAGGCAACCATGCTCAGTGTATCATGAGCCTTCCGAAGACACACAACTTGACAAACTTTGCAATGGATATCACACAATCATTTTATAAAGAGGAACGTGAGGGTGTAGGGGTTCTCCCGAGGTACAGAGTGTCACAAACATTCCTTCACAGACCATACATTTTACTTCTCACAGATTCTGCCCATACAAAGAACAAAGGCTGGAACAATTTAACTCCTAGTAACTTTCTACAATAAAGCTTGACATGAGTACAACGTATTCTAGAAAACGGAGTTTAAACTTATACAACTTAGGATAAATACAAAGTCATCTAGAAATGTATATTAGCTAATAGTGTGCTTGAGCTTGGGCAGTCCGGTGAGTCCTCAAGGCCTTTCACCCATCCCTGTCGTACTGAGTAGTACAAGTGCTGAAGAACATCACAGTAGCCATGACCCACATAAACAAGCTGGGAGGAGTGCAGTCCCAGCTCCTATCTGTAGAAGCATGAAAATTGTGGCTGTGGTGCTTTCAGAATCTGCTTCATCCCACGGCTCTAACCCTGGCGGGGGAGGAAGGTGGACACGTTCAGGAGGAGGACTCAGGATCAATGCAAATGGGCCTTAAAGCCAATGGTGGCCAGAGTGCTGTTTCTCAAATGGAGCTGCCCAAAGAGAGACTCCTTTGTGTTCAATCAAAACACCAAGTACCATCAATACTGCACTAGGCAGAGAGGGACAAAATCTCTCTCTCAACATGTTTCTGTGGGATTGGAGCCAACCTCTCCTGTGTGCCTTCATAGAATCATAGAATATCAAGGTTGGAAGGGACCTCAGGAGGTCATCTATTCCAACCCTCTGCTCAAAGTAGGAACAATCCCCAACTAAATCATCCCAGCCAGGGCTTTGTCAAGCCTGACCTTAAAAACTTCTAAGGAAGGAGATTTCACCACCTCCATAGGTAACGCATTCCAGTGTTTCACTACCCTCCTAGTGAAAAAGTTTTTCCTAATATCCAAACTAAACCTCCCCCACTGCAACTTGAGACCATTACTCCTCGTTCTGTCATCTGCTACCACTGAGAACAGTCTAGATCCGTCCTCTTTGGAACCCCCTTTCAGGTAGTTGAAAGCAGCTATCAAATCCCCCCTCATTCTTCTCTTCCGCAGACTAAACAATCCCAGTTCCCTCAGCCTCTCCTCATAAGTCATGTGCTGCAGTCATTTTTGTTGCCCTCTGCTGGACGTTTTCCGGTTTTTCCACATCCTTCTTGTCGTGTGGAGCCCAAAACTGGACACAGTACTCCAGATGAGGCCTCACCAATGTTGAATAGAGGGGAATGATCATATCCCTCGATCTGCTGGCAATGCCCCTACTTATACAGCTCAAAATGCCATTGGCCTTCTTGGCAACAAAGACACACTGTTGACTGAAATCCAGCTTCTCATCCACTGTAACTCCTAGGTTCTTTTCTGCAGAACTGCTGCTGAGCCATTCGGTCCCTAGTCTGTAGCGGTGCAGGGGATTCTTCTGTCCTAAGTGCAGGACTCTGCACTTGTCCTTATTGAACCTCATCAGATTTCTTTTGGTCCAATCCTCTAATTTGTCTAGGTGCCTCTGTATCCTATCCCTACCTTCCAGTGTATCTACCTCTCCTCCCAGTTTAGTGTCATCTGCAAACTTGCTGAGGGTGCAATCCACGTGATCCTCCAGGTCATTAATGAAGATATTGAACAAAACCGGCCCCAGGACCAACCCTTAGGGCACTCCGCTTGATACCGGCTGCCAACTCGACATGGAGCCATTGATCACTAACCATTGAGCCCGACAATCTAGCCAGCTTTCTATCCACCTTATCGTCCATTCATTCAGCCCATACTTCTTTAACTTCCTGGCAAGAATACTGTGGGAGACCATGTCAAAAGCTTTGCTAAAGTCAAGGAACAACACGTCCACTGCTTTCCCCTCATCCACAGAGCCAGTTATCTCGTCATAGAAGGCAATCCTTCTCATACCCCTTAGTATATAGGGTTATAAGAAAAATTGACAGACAGTGCAAACATCCTATTGATAGTTGCAATGCAACCTTTGCATCATTTGTATTCAGACCTTGAACACCTGTCTGAAGAGCCACCATACCTGATGTTTCTCTCTCCAGACCTCTTGTCTCAACAGCAAAGGTGAGTTTTGTATCCCAATCCAGAGTCACCCCATATCACAGTGTGGCAGATAATTTATTAACTAATGTAGCCCATTTCTGCTCCCAGAGAGCCCAGACACTTGTGTTGCAGTCTAGGAAAGGCTCTGTCCTTAAATGCTGTAAGAAAAAATGGCCATGGTTCTCTGTCTGGGCCAATAATAAAGGAGTAACCCTGTTTTAAACTGGAGTCCCTGCAGTCTAGAATACACGTTACATTTAAAGTCTCAGGGCATAGCCAAAGTCTCTTTAAAGGTCCATTTGGCATTATATCTGCCTGTCACATATACATGAAGAATAGGTCTATTTTTCTCTCATCAAGTGTCTCTTGGTTCCTGAAAGCATGACAATTGCATAGAAAATCTGGGAACCCCCTGCATCCTGGGACTTTGAACCTCATTGTAACAAACCTGATAGTCCCCCAGGATGAGCATCTTGCACAAGCTTCACTGGAGCACTTCTTCTTCTTCGAGTGCTTGTTCACATCCAATTCCAGTCAGGTGTGTTCATGCCCCGTGCACAATCATCAGAAAGTTTTCCCTTAGCAGCACCCATCGGGCAGCCGTGGAGCCGCCTGGAATGGCGCCTTTATGGTGCTCAATATATGACCCTGCTGACCTGACCCCCCTTCAGTTCCTTCTTACCGCCTGTAACGGTCATTGGAACAGCATTCTTTTGCCTTGCAAGTGCTTCCCTTAGCTTGTTTGTTAGGTTTAGCTTAGATTTCAGTTCTTAGTTCAGCATAGTTTAGAGTTATACTTTTCGTTAGGGACGAGGGTTCCACCCTATCCCTTTCCTTCCCTCGGCTCTGGGGCATGCCTTGGGGCCAAGTGTTTAAACCATGTGGGACCTGCAGTAAGCCCATGGCAATGGGTGACCCCCCATGATGTGTGCCTGAAGTGTCTGGGGGAAGAGCACCAAACAGACAGGTGCAAAATCTGCAGGTTCAACCCAGGATGAAAAAAGAGCAGGATTTCCATCTGAAACAGCTTTTGATGGAGTCCACTCTCCATCCTCAACCTGCCTTGGAGCGTGGGGTCCCGGTGCTGAGTGCAGTGCTCCAGCCTCAGTGCGTGATATGGCGCAAAGGAAAGAGTCCAGAGACCCTCGACACCGCCCTGGCACTGCAGACTAGCCATCACTGTTCCCACTCGCCAGTACCGTACAAGCGGAAGAAAATGGACCAAGGTCAAAGGTGTTTCAGCCTCTGGGTGCATCAACAGTGTGTCTTGAGAAGGAGCACTCATCGCCAAGGGTCAATAGTTGGCACCGTTGACTTCAGTTCCCCGGGGAGGACCGTTAAGTCCGATGCCCAGTGACTCCCCAGACAAGCAGTGCCAGATGGAGGACTTGGAGCTCCCCTCCCCCCCCGGACACTTTTGAAGCTGCCAGGGAGTTCACAGAACTGACAGCACCACAATCCTTGGTGGTCAGGAACAAGCCCCCTCTGCCTCCATGCCCAGCACCAGCTAGAGGAAAGCCTGCTCTGATGCAGCGTTCTCCTTCTCCTGCATGGTGCCGTTCTCCTCTGCACTGCTCCCGCTCGCCATCGTCCAGGCACCAGCAGCCATCTCGGGACCCCTTATACTTCTCCCTGGTGCCAGCCAGGCAATCCAGATCTCTGGCACCAGTGGAGCGGCACCCACCTCTGGCACTGGTGGAGTGGCACCAACCTCCTGCACTGCTGAAATAACACTGACCTCCGGCACAGTTAGAGAGGCAACAATCACCAGTCTCTGGCACCCAGCTCTCAGCACCGATCCCTGGTGCAGGAGCATCAGCATGGATCCCCTGTGCAATACCGTGTCCAAGTCCAATCTGGGTCGTTGGACTTGGATGCAGAATCATTCTACTCCCACCACAGTGGACGCTGTTCCCACAGACATAGGAGTGAGGCACCTGTAGCTTGGCCTCTGCGCTGTCAGCCTCAGCCACAATGGCCCTTTTGAACCCCCTGGGCTTATCACCAGGCCTAGGGTTCATTCTCCAGGGGCTCTTGTTCGATCATCTTTGAAACCAGGCCACCCCAACTGCCTAGGGATTGCCCAGCCCCTAAGGGATCGGAGACAGCTACTTCCCATGAGTAGGCAGCCCAGGTCATCACAGAGGTGCCGTGGTGACAACACCGATGGCAGACCAGGCTACCATTGCCGCAACAAGGGTCAGCCCACGGGGCCCAGATATCGAACAGGAGGAGGCCTGAGAGCTTGAGGGACAAGAGGACCCTGTGCCACCCGTAGCCTCATCATCCTTGTCCCATGACGAGGCAGTGGCAGGGGCCTCGGCTTCTGGATCTCCACCTATAGTCCATAGGGCAAACCAGGACCTCCGGTGCAGGATCACCCGCAACATGGGATTGCAGGTGGAGGCGGTAATCTGACCTGAGGACCCTATGGTCGATATCCTAACGTTGGAGGGCCCATCCAGAGTCGCTCTGCCACTGATTAAAACTATACAGAGCAATGTGAAAACGCTCTGACAGACCCCAGCATCCATCCCCCCCACTGCAAGGGGCGTTGAATGCAAGTACTTTGTCCCGTGCAAGGGATATGAGTATTTGTTTTCTTATCTGTAGCTGTGTTCCCTGGTTGTTGCCATGGTTAATGAGAAAGAAAGAGAGGGGCAACAGGGGCCAACTCTGAAGTCAAAGGAATCAAAATGTTTAGATCTATTCGGTAGGAAGGTCTGTTCAACTGGGGGCCTGCAACTGAGGACAGCTAATCAACAAGCTATCCTTAGCAGATATAACTTCAACTCGTGGGCCTCTATGTCTACCTCCAGAAGTGCAGCAAATCCTGAAGGACCTACCATTTGAGGATGCAGGGTTATTTTCAGACCAGACTGATTCTAAGCTGCACAGCTTAAAAGACTCTCGGGCAACAATGAAGTTGCTGGGGATGCATACCCCAGCGAAAACATTTCAAGCCCTAGCCCTAACAGCAATGGTCCTACCCTCCTCGCCCTAGACAAGACTTTTACAGATGGCGGCCTAGAAGTTCTAGGCACAAACCACCCCACTCCCAGTCAGGACAAGGCAGGGGCCCAACCAAGCCATTGTCAGGTTCAAAGCAGGCTTTTTGAAGGGGCGCCCGAGGATGGTGTACCTGACATGATACCGGATCCTCCCCCTTACTTTTTTAATCACTTATCCCCTGTCTGCCATGCATGGTCCCAAATAACATTGGACTGCTGGGTTCTTCGCATGGTAGAAGTGGGATATTCTCTTCAGTTCTGCTCCTTCCCTCCCTCCCATTCCCTTCACTGTCCCTCTTCAGGGACCCTTCTCTTGAGCAACTTCTTATCCAGGAGGTGCAATCGTTCCTAGATGTAGGGGAAGTGGAGGAGATTCTTCAGGAGCAAAGGGGCAAAGGATTCTACTCCGATTATTTCCTTATCCCCAAGTCAAAGGGGGGGGTCTCAGACCCACTTTAGACGTGCATGGACTCAAGAAGTTCATGGTAAAGTTGAAATTCCACATGGTCTCCCAGAGCACAATTATCCCTTCCGTGAATCCAGGCAACTGGTATGCTGCCTTTGATGTGAAAGACGCATACTTCCACATAGCCATTCAACCTTAGCACAGATGGTTTCTGCAGTTTGTGGTCAGCCACAAACTTTACCAGTTCATGGTCCTCCCATTCGGCCTATCGACTGCGCTCTGGGTATTCACCAAGTGCTTGTCGGTAGTAGTAGCCTTTCTCCGCAGGAGGCAGGTACAGGTATATCCCAATCTAGACGACTGGCTGCTGTGGGGCCGTTCCAGGGAACAGGTGGAGTCTCATGTCCAACTAGTCAAATCCATATTTCAGAGATTATGACTCCTTCTCAAATTGAATAAGTCAACCCTATCACCGACCCAGAAAACATAATTCATCAGGGCAATGCTGGACTCGGTACAAGTGAAAGCGTACCTACCAGAGACATGATTTCAAGCCATAGCAGGCATCATTCAGAGCCTCATGCAGTACCCCACCACTACGGCTCAGGGTTGTCTGGCCCTCCTCAGCCACGGTAGTCAGGCATGCCAGACTCGGGCTCAGGCCACTCCAAGCGTGGCTCGCTTCTGTACATTGCCCATGGCATGACAGGCTGGACTCAGTACTTACATTGCCACAACAAGTATTCCAGTCCCTCCAGTGGTGGCTCAACCCCTGTACAGTGTGCGAGGGAGTTCTTTTCAACAGCTCACAGACCACCTTGACCCTAATAACGGATGCCTCATCGTTGGGTTGGGAGGCACACCTGGGGGACCGCCAGATGCAGGGGTATGGTCACAAGATGAACTCTCTCGTCACGTCAATATCAGGGAGTTCAGAGTGGTACGATTGGCTTGCCAAGCATTCCTGTCCATACTACAAGGCCAGTGTGTGGCAGTGATGACAGACAACACCACTGCCCATGTTTTACATCAACAAGTAGGGGGAGTGTGTTCCTCTCCCCTTTATCAAGAAACCCTTCAACTTTGGGAGTTCTGCATAGCCCACTCCATTCACATGGTGTCTGAGCTGAAGGCACTAACTTTTGATCTACCTTACATGGTCTTCCACAAGGCTTCCACAAGGACAAGATGCAACTCAGGCCTCACCTGGCTTTTCTTCCCCAGGTGATGTCTCATTTTCATATCACCCAAGATATCTTCCCGCCTGGGTTTTATCCCAAGCCTCACATCAGTGCCTGAGAACAGCAGCTTCATTCACTGGACATCCGGAGGGCGTTGGCATTCTACATCGAGCGTACTAAGCTGTTCAGAAAATCGAACCAACTATTCGTGGCAGTGGCAGATCAGATGAAAGGACACCCGATCTCTTCTCAGCGTATTTCGTCTCGGATCACAGACTGTATCCGCACATTCTATGAGCTGACCAAGGCCCCGGTTCTACCTATTACGGCTCACTCCACAAGAGCTCAAGCCTCTTCAGTGGCATTTCTGCCCCAAGTGCTGGTATAGGAGATCTGCAGAGCAGCTATTTGGCCATGGGTGCATATGTTCACCTCTCTCTATGCTATCACCCATCGTGCCAGAGATGATGCAGCCTTCAGCAGAGCGGTGCGCCAATCAGTGGTTCCTTGACTCCGACCCTTCCTCCAGGGTAGAGCTTGAGAGTCACCTGACTGGAACTGACATGAACAAGCACTTGAAGAAGAAAAAATGGTTACTGACCTTCTTGTAACTGTTGTTCTTCAAGACATGTTGTTCACGTCCATTCCAATACTCACCCTCCTTCCCCTCTGTTGGAGTAGCTGGCAAGAAGGAATTGAAGGGGTGTCGGGTTGGCAGGGTCATATATTGAGTGCAATAAAGATGCCACTGTAGGGAGCTCCACGACCGACCTGACGGGTGCTGCTAAGGGAAATCTTTCCGATGATCGTGCATGCGGCACGTGCACACCTGATTTGAATAAACGTGAACAACGCATCTCAAAGAACAACCGTTACGAGAAGGTGAGTCACCATTTTTTTTAAAAGACGGTCTTCCTCATCGCAGTCATCTCTGCTGGGGTTAGTGAGCTCAGTGCATTAAGGGCTCCCCTGCCTGATGCTGTGGTCTGGGACAATGTGACAATGCTTCCTCACTTCATGCCTAAGATGGTGTCCAACTTCCACCTTTCTCAATATATTTCCTACTCTGTGTGTGCTTCTCAAGTCTCTATTAACATCCAGGGGAAGCACATCTTCATATCCTGGATGTGAAATTATGTTCCGTTTTTAACTAGAGGAGACCAAGACGTTTAGAAAAAATGACAGGTAAATGCTGGGGGGACCCACTTATTTCCTAACAAAGGGTATCACAACTTATTAAAAAATTGTATAGAGCACTGTTCTGTCTGAGCTAGGACACCAGTTCTTCCCTCTGCACTCCATTAGAGGCACTCTTCTGCAGCACTGGTGGCATACCTAGATGTATTTTGTTGGTGGACACATGCAAAGCAGCAAGCTGGAGTTCAGTGTGTACTTTCACCCAGCACTATTCTCTGGCGTTGGTTCTGATGCCTGTTTTGGAGAAAGTGGTGCTGCAGTGCATATTCCATTAAAGAACTTCTCGCCTACCTTCTATCTAGGGGTTAGTTACCAGTAATTGTTGTTCTTTGATAGTCACCTCTGTGCATTCATACTTGCCCCCCACCAACTGCTCTACCTTGGAGTTCTGTATACAGTCAGGACCTGAGTTTATTCAGGGAGTGCCCCCGATATAGACTGTGGTGCCACTGTTATGCACACATGATCCCCCAACAAACACAGCTTTTGAAGGCACTTCCACAGTGCTACACCAGGGGCACAGTATCCCACAAGCATGAATGCAGAGATGATGCTTGAAGTGTAGCAAATACTGGTAAGTAAACTGTCTTCATTGCATGATGTTGCTACAAGGCAGAGTTAAGGTTGTTTGGGTGTTTGTTTCTGTCCAGCTCTGCCATGCCATTGCCTGTCTGTGACAAGCGTGAATAAAGTGAGGTTTCCTCTGTGAACCCATGGGATTTAATATCTGCTGATTTGTATTGTCTGTCCCAAGTGACCTGTGGTTTGCCCCTCCTCTCAGAGGAAACTGCAGTGTCCTTTAGTGAAAATTCCCAGGAGGAACAGAGGCTGTGTCTACACAGCCACTTTCAGTGCTAAAACTTTAGTCTTTCAGGGGTGTGAAAAAACACTCCCCTGTGTGACAAAAGTTTTGGCGCTGAAAAGTGCCAATATACACAGTGCTTTATTGCCGGGAACTAGGCTCCCAGCGATAAAATTACCACCCCTCATTCGGGGTGGTTAGTTTTTTATCGCTAGGAGAGAGCTCTCCCCCGGCGAGAAAGCATGACTACACTGTCCATGCCACAGTGCTGCCGCGGCCGCGCTATAATGTGGGAAGTGTAAACATACCCCCCTTGACCATTCCAGATGTGTAGGAGAGGGAATAAGTTCAGGGCAGAGCACAACTCAGTTTGCAGGGCCTGAGGAAACAGAGAGCAAAAACACTAGCATGAATTATGAGGAGATTGAAAAATCCCTTCTAAGGAAATCCCCCTCTGATACCAAAGCCACCGCTGCTGGCAGGGAACAGGGAGAGAAAGGCAGGGCTGGGCGTGGCCTCAGTGGGTAGGTCTATACTGCAATTAGACACCTGCAGGTGGCCCCTGCCAGCTGACTCGGACTCATGGGGCTCGGGCTGTGGGGCTGTTTAATTGCAGTGTAGTAGTTTTGGCTCGGGCTGAAGCTCAAGCTTTGGGACCCTCCAACCTCACAGGGTCCTAGAACTCAGGCTCCCACCCAAGCCCAGACGTCTACACCGTAGTCAAACAGCCTCTTAGCCTGAGCCTGCGAGCCCAAGTCAGCTGGCAGGAGCCAGCTGCAGGTTTTTAATTGCAGTGTAGACCTACCCAATAAGAGCTGCCAGAAACCATCACAGCAACAAGTGTGGGGCAACTGGAGCAGCCCTGAAGGCATGGATGGAAAAGATTCCTTAATATAGCCAGTGACCGGCATAATTGAGGAAGCTCACGCTGCCACAGGCCTGGCTGCCATGGGTCTGGGATGGGGGGAAACTCACCCTGGCACATGCCTGGCTGCCATGGGGGCCTGGGCCTGTCATTATTTCTTTCTGTAGACTAGAGTTTTCTGGTTTGATGTTTGGGAGCATTCAGTAAAAGGCTTCTGGGCTGCTTCTGCTAATAGGAAGTGAGATCCATAGTTTGCAGATGGTCTCTTACTGCGTTACGCTTTGGCATGATGTTACTCTACCAGTGATAAATCCTGGGCTCTTTTTATCCCGTGCCTGTGTCAGCATATCTCCCATGGGGAGAGCAGCAGAGGCTGAGAAATCTTCTCATTCCTGTTACAGATTGGACTGCACACAGGTGAAACTGTGATGATTAATGTACGTTGCAAATGGGCAGCAAACTGCAGCGGCAGCATGACCACCACATCCTTGCTGAATGGGAGCCACATTTTGGGGACAGGAAAGGGCAGAAGAGGGGATTCAAGGAAAGGTGTGTCTCCAGCCAGTCCCCTAGGGTCTGTGCCCTGCCCCTGTGGTGGGGAGAGGAACCTCATGCCCGGGGGCAGCATCAGCTTCAAACAGCATGCTTCCCTTGCAGGTGAACATCCTCGCAGACACAGTGCAACCCTGAGCTGCAGTGCCCTATGTTGTTCCAGCCCTGGGCTCTATGCCCCTCCTCACAGGGTCAGGAACGGGGTGCATTGGCTGAGCTGGGTGTGCATGGGGAAGGGGTGGAGTAGCAGAGTGGGCAGCAGCAGCAGAATCGAGCTGGAATAAAAGGTGGCTGAGGGTCCTGGAGCTGTGCATTGGCAAAGCTCGAGAAGTGCTTGAGGTTTGAATAGTAGAGGATACCGCAGGTTGGGTGTCCCTTTCTCTAGCAAAGCTGTGTGTGGAGTGGCTCACGCAATTCCTGCCACCACTGAATCTGGCTTAAATCCCAGAGCTGCTGGCAACTTCCTGTCATATAGCTACATTTGAGTGGATCTTTTTGTTCTTTGCCCTGAATTTTAAAATGGCTCCTTCATAGGTTGCATAGGTACAACCTCACTTTTGGATTGTCCTTAGGCCTGGATGCATGGACTACCGTATTGTGTGAAAGCAGTTAGCCTTTAGGGGGCATGGCCTCAGGCACGGATCTGAGCCTTCTATTCCTTGGCATTATATACAGACCTCCTTGCCCAAATGTCCTGTGTTTCATTGATTGGAATTGCAAGTGACAGCTCCTTTTTGGGGCTTGGGAGCCAATAATTCACAGTGATCCTACACCACAGTGAGAGGGGAAAGAATGTGCAGTCCCCAATGGGAATGAAAAAGGTGGTTAGATTGGAAGCAAAGGATTAGGAGCTTCACAGAGAAGATCAAACACCCTGTTCCAAATCTCATGAAATAAGCCATTTGTCCTGCGATAGGAATCCTTTCTTAAAGTCACTGCAGACATTATTAATCTCACTGCAGTAATAGAGACATCAAAGGCTGCTCAAAGGGCATGTCTCACTGGATTTGGTCCTCTTTGCACTATGGCTGTAAAATCTGTTATTTTGGATTCCAGAAAATAGGCCATGGTGCAATTCTATAAAATGCTACCCTTTTGCATTGTGTAGAACATAGAGGAATATCAAGGGCATGAGAAATATGAAGGATTAGCTCTTGGAATGCCTTTACAGCCCCTGCCAAAGGACTACTTGAATCTACAGATGCTGAGGAACTCTCCCTCCTGCTATGCCTACCCCAAGCCTTTTCTCGTAAGAACTGGTTGGGTGAGATCCCTCTGAAAGCAATACATCAGGTTTGCAGTCACATTCCATGGAATTGGTTTGTATTCTTCCAGTTTTCTTTTCTCAAGGAAGTGTTGCATGGTAACGCTAAGTGCCATCATCCTCTCCCTGCTTTGCCAGGACTAGGTTGAGCCCTGTACCGTTGGAATCTATCCTTACATATCTCCATAAAACACTGCAAATTGAGTACTGGGACAGTACCTCCTCTCAGCAGCTTCCCTGATCTTCACCAAGCATCCAGGAATGTTGTCTGCTCATCTTTGTCAGCAAGGTCTCTTGGGTGACAGACTCGTGCAAGTTCAATATGTGAAGGTCTTTTGAAGACCCCTTCTCTTGTGGAGGAAGCTAGAGCTTAGTGTAAGTTTATGAATTTCTTTCTTGGAGCCTACTGAGAGACTCCCTGGAGTCTATGCTGCCGAGAACGTTCGATTTGCCTGTTCTGAAAGTATTTTCTGGAAATGTAGAAAGTTACCAAGCCAGTTATTACCCATCTGAAATTAAGTCCTTTCCTGCCTCTGAATTTCAGGCTTATGGCCTCTAGCCTAGCAGCCGTCTCCTCTGTCAGTTTAAAAATGTGACCATGCCATGCTTAGCTAAAATGTCTCTATACAGCAAGTTGGGCCAAGCTTAGGAGAATTGTGTGTGTGTTTCTTCGCCTGTCTGTTAATCCTTGCTATTGTGGCCTGTCCCTCAGAATGTGCTCTGACAGTTTCCTTTTTTCCACCCGGCACTAGTATTTGGAAGAGATTCCTCCAATCCTGGCTGGGGAGCTCATAGACCCTGGTCTCTGAAACGGTGTCTTTGCTGAGAAAGGAAAAATGGCAGAGATTCGTACAGGCAATACGGAATCACCAAGTGGAAAAGAGACAGAGGGAATAATGCATATGAAATCCAATAGCCCTGTAATCTGTTCTGTGGCAGGACAGGAAAACCTTCTAACAGACAACCTCATTTGCAGATATTTCCATCAACATGAGTGGAAGGAGTCATGGTGAATCAGATTTTCCTCTTGTTTTGTGAAGAAGTGAGCAGGGGTTGAGGAGCCCATTCAGATGCCTTTGTGCTCTGTTAAACCTGAGATCTCCTTTTTGCTTCTCCCTTATTCCTTCTGCTCCCTTTTGTGCTTCCAAAAGTGAAGCAAGAGATGGTTCATTTAACTGTGGTGGCTCTAGCTTGGGCAGACACTGGTGTTCATATTTCTTTTGCAAATAAGTTACTTTGGATATCACTAGTGTCCCCAGATTCATCTTGGAAGAAGCAGCTCACTCTGCACCAAAATCTAAGATCTCTTCTCCTAGTGAGTTGGATCTTGGCACCTTAATGGATGAAAATTTGGACTGCTCAGCAGAACTCTGTCAGGTTTCACTGGCATCTTTAAACCACGGTGTCCAAAGCATGGCTCGTGTCCCTTGAGGGTGACTGTATTGAAGAGAAAATTTGAAAGTGTTCTCCCTAGTACCTTTCTGTAGGGACCAGGGCATGGGTGGGTCAGGCCTCAGGGTTAGAGAGTCAGGAGCCAGGAACCAGAGCTGGGGACAGAGCCAGAGTCAGGAGTCAAGCCAAGGGTTGAAGCTGTAGTCATCATCAGGGGTAGGGCATTGTAGCAGAGACATAGAGTGAGGCAGGAAAGCAGGAATCAGGAACAGATGGGGCCAGAGGTAAGGAGAGCAGGAACCCAGGTGTCAGGCATGTAGGGAGGGTCCGAAGTAGCAGTCAGCCTGGGATTCACCTTGCTGGTCAGACAACTTTCTATGCCTCTTTCTGGTTTAAGTAGTGAATTTCAGCCAATTGGTGGGGATGGACGGCTCCCCCAGTCAGGAGCTTTATGCACAGGGCCGTTTGTGAGATAAACTAAGGAGGAGTGGTAGATATGCTGGAGAGTAGGGATAGGATACAGAGGGACCTAGAAAAATTAGAGGATTGGGCCAAAAGAAATCTGATGAGGTTCACCAAGGACAAATGCAGAGTCCTGAACTTAGGACGGAAGAATCCCATGCACCGCTACAGACTAGGGACCGAGTGGCTTGGCAGCAGTTCTGCAGAAAAGGACCAAGGGGTTACAGTGGATGAGAAGCTGGATATGAGTCAACAGTGTGTCCTTGTTGCCAAGAAGGCTAATGGCATTTTGGGCTGTGTAAGTAGGAGCATTGCCAGCAGATCGAGGGACGTGATCATTCCCCTCTATTCAGCATTGGTGAGGCGTCATCTGGAGTACTGTGTCCAGTTTTGGGCTCCGCACTATAAGAAGAAAAGGAGGACTTGTGGCACCTTAGAGACTAACAAATTTATTTGAGCATAAGCTTTCGTGAGCTATAGCTCACTTCATCGGATGCATGAAGGATGTGGAAAAATTGGATGCATGAAGGATGTGGAAAAATTGGAAAGCGTCCAGCGGAGGGCAACAAAAATGATTAGGGGGCTGGAACACATGACTTATGAGGAGAGGCTGAGGGAACTGGGATTGTTTAGTCTGCAGAAGAGAAGAATAAGGGGGGATTTGATAGCTGCTTTCAACTACATGAAAGGGAGTTCCAAAGAGGATGGATCTAGACTGTTCTCAGTGGTAGCAGATGACAGAACAAGGAGTAATGGTCTCAAGTTGCAGTGGGGGAGGTTTAGGTTAGGCTTTATCCCCAGCTCTCATGTGCTTTGTCTAGGCTTTGTGATTGAATTCAGTCTTTGATGTAACAGGGCATGAGCCATTAATTGCTTTGAAAATTAGGACGAAAGCCTCAAACCGGCCTCAGAAGCTGACCGGGAGTCAGTGGAGGGACTTGAGCACGGCCTGGATGTGCTCATGGTGGTCTAGGCCATGGAGGAGGCAGGCAGCTGCCTTCTGTATCAGCTGGAGCCTCTACATCATCTTCACATTTAATTTCAGTTACAGGGAAATCCAGCCGGCGGGTGACAAATGCATATTGTACTGTGGCCAGGCCCTAATTCAGGAGGGAGGGACGAAGCTGCAGGTGGAAGAAGGCGTTTTTAGTCACTGGTCATCCAAGCTTAGTAAGGAGTCAAACAGGACTCTGAGGCTTTGCACCACTTTGATGAATGGGGGCTGTGCAACTTCAATGAAAGGTGGAGACCATGGCTTGGCCAGCTCTTTAAAGCATTTCCTTTTCTGATCAGCATTACTTTGGTCTTGCCTGGGTTCAGCTTGAGCCAGGTGCTCTCTATCCGAGAGCTGATCTCATATAGGGAGGCAAGGCTGGAGACTTCTGTGGGGGGTCAGGTTTCAGAAGAGAACTAGATTGGTGCGGGACCAGAGGTGCAGAAATACAGATATGGGACTGGTGAGTAGGGACCAACAGCAGAGTCTCAGAATATAAAGTGGGCTGCTCAGCACACATCATAAAGCTCTGTTTCTAACACCTCTGCCTGTTTGCGGCATCCCTTATTGCTAATTAAACACCTGTCACTCATTCTTCAAAGAAGCTGCCTTTGCCTATTTAAACTCCTTGCCTATCTTCCCCTATTCCTTAGAGGTTTTCTGTATCTGTGGACTCTGGTATTCCTGCGAAGGAACTGAGGGAATCGGGGCTGCACCTTACTTGGGCACTTAATGTTCATAGCCACAAGACAGCATTTGTGCAATATCCCTAGTCACACATTCCCAGAAAGTTCCAGCATCTTGTGTAGCAGGGGGTACCTTTCCTATGAGGGTATATGCAATGACAGCCACCCAGAAAGAACTATAGTTACTGGTAAATAGCCTTGTGTGTGTACGCAACAGTCTGTCCAGGCATCATTTTCTTGGGATTTGAACATAATTCTGACTTGGCTCATGGGTTTCATCCTTTAAACTTGTCACAGGCTTTGCTTTTTTATCACCTATCTCTGAAAATAGCATTTCTGGTGGCAATAGCATACGCCTGAACTGTGAGAGTGATTCAGCATCTCGTGGTTCGTGTGCCCATTACAAGTGATTACAAGGATAAAATTGTTATGACCTAAATTCTTGCTCAGAGTGCTGTCAAACTTTCATCTGCAGCAAACAATTATCCTGCCAGTGTTGGTTCTGAAGCGACATAGGCCAGACTATATAATGGGTTTTTTAGATGAGGGAAATGCAGATCTAATATGCTTGGATTTCAATAAAGCATTTAACCAGGGACCACACAGGAAATTATTAGTTAAATTAGAGAAGATGGGGATCAGTACAAGAATTGTACAGTGGATAAGGGACTGGCTAAAGGGAGATGGCAAGACATTGTATTAAAAGATGAGCCGTCGGACTGGAGAAAGGTTACTAGTGGAGTTCCTCTAGTCGGTCTTGGGACCAATCTTATTCAACATTTTTATTAATGACCTTAACACAAACAGTAGAAGTGTGTTGAGATTTGCTCATGATACAAAGTTGGGAGGCACCATCAATACAGAGGAGTATCAGAATGGTACAGAGGGATCTGGGTGACTTTGAAGACTGGACTGACAGAAATGGGATGAAATTCAGTAGTACAAAATGCAAGGTTGTGTACTTAGGTCCTAATAAGAATTTCTACTACAAGTTGGGAGCTCTTCAACTAGAAGTGACAGAAGAGGAGAGAAACCTGGGTGTGGGGGTCGATCAGTGGATGACTCTGAGCCGCCAATGTGATTCAGCTGTGAAAAAGGCAAATATGATCCTAGAGTGTATCAGGTGAGGCATTTCCAAGAGAAAGAGAGAGAGAGAAGTATTAATGCTACTTTACAAGACACTGTAAAACCTCGTTTGGAATACTGTGTACAATCCTGGGCACCAATGTTCAAGAAAGGTTAATTTAAACTGGACCAGGTGCAGAGAAGAGCTACTAGGATGATCAGGGGAATAGAGGGCCCATCTTAGGAGAGGAGAGTGGAGGAGGTTGGCTTGTTTAGCCTGGCAAACAGAAAACTGGGGGGTGAGAGGTATCTGATAGGTTTCGATAAACACATCGGGGGTAAACAGCCGGGAGGGTGGTGAGCTATTGAAACTGAAAGGCAGTTTTGGCACAACCATAGGCACTGACTTTTCGTTTTCCCTGGGAGTGCTCCACCCCCGCTCTACCTCGAGGCCCCGCCCCTCCTCTGCTCCCTCTCTGAGGCCCTGCTCTCGCTGCGCCTCTTCCCGCCCCCACTTCTCCCCTCCCCGAACAAACTCAGGCTGAAACAAACCCCAAACAAACCTGGCCATGAACAAACTCAGGCTGGAAATTAGAAGCAGGTTTCTAACCATCAAAGGGGCGAGGTTCTGGAGCAGCCTCCCAGTATTTTAGTGGGGGCTCAGTCCTGCTCTGAGCAGGGGGTGGGACTAGATGGCCTCCTGAGGGTCCTTCCAACCCTGATCTTCCATGGTTCTATGATTCTATGAGTTTTAGTTTTAAGAAAGCAGGACGAATGTAAGAGTATGAGTGTATGACAGGACTGTGGGTGATAGTAGAAGTCAAGGCTCAATAGCTTGGGGCTCACTTTCAGCTTATCAGGACCGGCTCTAGGCACCAGCAAAGCAAGCACGTGCTTGGGGCGGCACAATTCCAAGGGTGGCATTCCAGCCACCCTTTTTTTTTTTTTTGCTTGGGCAGTTGCGCTCTCGGAGCTTGGAGTGACAAATTTTTTTGCTTGGGGTGGCAAAAAACCTAGAGCCGGCCCTGAGCTTATACCTTACATTCCTAACAATCTCATGCTTCAGGGCTGAGGGATCAGGACTGCAGGGGTCATGAAGGGATTCTCTGGCCAATGCATCCTGGTGGTTTTTGTGTCCTTCCTCTGAAGCATCAGGGATGGCCCCGTCTGGAGATGGGACACTGGACTGAGTGCTCTAGCACTCTCAGGTGGCACTGAGCATTCTCTTTCTCAGGTGCGTGGCTGGCTGGCTCTTGCCCACGTGCTCAGAGTCTCACTGATCATCGTATGTGGGGTTGGGAAGGAATTGTCCCCCAAGTCAGACTGACAGTGACCTTGGAGCTTTTTCCCCATCCTTTGCAGCATGTTGGTGTGGGTCACTGCCAGGTTATCTGCATATATGTCACTTAGTCATTTCCCTGCCATTGCAGTGGCCTTGGGCACTGGTGCCCTGCGGTGCCTCCTCTTCTCTCCCCGTGGCACAGCACAATCTAGTCTCCTGAGGGCTGTGATGCTTTGGTCTGATTCTGGCTGTAGGGGTTAGTGTGCTAAAGCTGGGTGGGGTTGGTGGCCTGTGATGTATGGGTCAGACCAGATGATCCAGCGGGCCCTCTGGCCTTACGCCCTCTGACTCTGAGTAAAGGGGGCTGTAAATTACTCCCATGTGCAGGAATAAGCCCTTTTGCAAATCATCCTGGTGGGTTGTTGCATGTGGAGATAAGTCTAATGAGCAAGAGATTTTTAGCCTAAAGGCGATTTAAACAGATGATATTTTATGTTCAGACTTGTTACAGCCAGAAAAGGTTGCAGGTACCAGATGTTAGGATTCACTGTGCTAGGGCAGTACCAGCTCTGGCAGCTTGTCTTTGTAATGCTTTAATAGTCTGAATGTGTAAGAAGGTTCTACATAGAGTTCAATTCATATTTTTCCTCTACTGTCTCGATTGGATGCTCATTTCTGGAGACGAGTCCTTCATTCGCTGTCTACTTAATCACATATTAGCCCTCCTGAGGATTGCTAGTGGTGTCTTGTTTCCCAGGAGTGAGGATGAGTAGCAGCAATTCCTTGAAGGAGAAAAAAGGATCCTAACTAGTAACTAGAATTCTCTACATGTGTGGCTTTGCCAAGGCAAGACCTGCAGAGGGTTCAGTTACTGGTAAATAACCGAGAGTAAATGTTTTCCTAACAAGCTCCAGGTATGAGAATTTTTCAGCAGCAACTACAAGCCCCAAATTTAATCCCCAGCTAGTAGTGGAAGCATCACCACTCAACCTCCTCCGAGCTCTGAGTTCTCTGCCACCTTCTGAGTGTAGGAGTCATTGCAGGAGGAATGTGGATCGCTGTTGGCACCAGGTTGCCACATCAGGGGTGCTGGCTGCATACGCTGTTTTTGGGCCAAGCCAGGAGGAGTGCTGGCTGTGGCAGTCTGCCACAGTGAATGGCTGTTGCTAGCCCATGTGGTATAGCAGTTCCCTCTGTGCTAGGAGGCCTGGTCTTTCTTGGGGAATAGTGCAGCTCAGGTTTCAGAGTAGCAGCTGTGTTAGTCTGTATTCGCAAAAAGAAAAGGAGTACTTGTGGCACCTTAGAGACTAAAAAATTTATTAGAGCATAAGCTTTCGTGAGCTTCATCGGATGCATTTGGTGGAAAAAAAAACACAAAAAAAAAATTTTTTTTTTCCATCAAATGAATCCGATGAAGTGAGCTGTAGCTCACGAAAGCTTATGCTCTAATAAATTTGTTAGTCTCTAAGGTGCCACAAGTCCTCCTTTTCTTAGTGCAGCTCAGAATCATTAACTTGTCCTCCCTTCCTTTCTTTTCAGGTGGCCATCATTGCAGGAAATTTTGAACTGGCTGAAATCATCAAAACCCACAAAGAGTCTGATGTTGGTGAGTTTGGTCCTTGACCCTATTTTTCCCTCTTATCTCACTTTAGGTCCTGCGATATTTCAGTGGTTCTCATTTCCCAGCGCTGCCTAGGAAGATCAGTGAGCTACTGTAACAGGGGTCTGGCACTCCCTGTGTGTTTTTGGGTGCTGGGGCTTGCATGGATGGTTGCTGTGTGGGTGTTTGTGCTGTCCATGTGGATAGGGCAGGGGTTGACTGTGTCAGTCTGTTTGGCAGCCTGAAATGGTCACTGTTTGCGGTTAGTATGTTTGATGGAATATTTACTGTGGCTGTTTCGGTTGCCGTACCAAAGAGTATAAACAGACTGTCAGGCATTCAGCAGGTTGGACTGTCTCTCCAAAACTCCGTTTTTCAATTCCACATCCTCTCTTGTGTGCTTGGGGCAGTTAGTCCCCATGGGGAATCTCTCATGCTAAAGCCCTTTAGCTGGACTCAGTGCAGGGGAGAGGAATGCTGCCCACCTCAGGCCACCATTGCTGGACTGCTGTTGCTGCAGCAGGCTCCTTTCTAGTCGCACTCACCCAGGGCTCTTGCCTTACTTATGCAGGGAACGTGCCAAGTCCTGGATCCACTGGGGCATCCCCATTCTTTGCAACATCTCTGCAGCCCTACACAGAGAACCCCTGCAGAGCTGAGCTCAATACTGTGCATAAAGTCAGGCCCCATGCTGAACTTCCCTCAATTCTGTCCCTGAGAAATCCTCCCCACTGAGAAATTGGTGGCATCGGAGTCCTTTAGAGCAATGAAGGAATTGACGGGATTTATTCCTGGGAGAGGGTTAACTCCACACAGTGGGTCAAATGCCTGCTCTGAGCAGAGGGCACAGGGGTGTCAAAGCAAGTGGTGGACTTCCTGGAGTGTGGACCTTGAAGTAGATGTTCAAGCAAATATTGGGCTACCGCCTTACCCCTGAGACATGGCTGTCTCTTGGGAATCTTGGGCCTCACTCGTCCTCCTTTGACTTCCCTAAAACCTTCACTGCAGCTGTCACTTCTGACCTTTCCTCTCTGTTCATTTCATTCATATGCTCACTGGAGGGCGATGGTCTGATACTGGTAAAACGAGCTCCCCTCATTTGTGAAAAGGAGTGTTAATGCTGCCAAAGGGCCTCGGGGAAATCTGAAAGTCTCCTTATAAGTATATCAGGCATAAGTACTGGCAAGAAAGCAAACACATTAATGAATGACAAATGAGATTGCATTCATGATTATTATAAAATGGCTGAGCTACTGAACTGCTTTATTAATCTCTTTCTGTTGAGAAAAGAGGTAGGAAATCATCTGATGAATTAAGAAGAAAATGCTGACTTTGTCTGTACTGTATAGCTGCTGATATGAAGTAGGTCAGATAATACTTGGGATACTGAACATACACAAACCAGCAGGTCCAGATGGCATGCACCTGCAAGTCAAGGGAATTAGCTAATGAACTTTCCAAACACTAGAAATTATTTTTAAATGTCCATTGAGAACTGGGAAGATACCAAAGGATTAGAAAAAAACAAAGATGGTGTTGATCATGAAGAAAGGAGGAGAGCATGATCCTGCTTGTTATCATCTCATTTGCCTACTATCAATGCCTAGTAAGGTAATGGAACACATACTAAAAGAAAGAAAAGTTCACTGCATTTCTAGGTTAATGGAGCCTTGAACAATAAGAGCAGGAACTTATAAAGGATAATTCTTGGATCAGCAATCACCTCCGTAACTTTGTGTCTGGACACTCTCCCAGCTCAGAACTGATCAGGCTGTTCTCTAGGTGTGTCGAAGCGGGACTGTTCTTAATGTTTCCTCTGAATATTGTGGGGGTGCCTCAGTTTCCCCTATGCAGTTCTTAAGTATCTAGGGGGTGGGATAAGGGTGTATGGTCGTTGCAGAGCCCTAGAGGGCTGGTATGTGCAGGGGTTTGGACACAGAGAATGGCCGACACCCTGTTTCCTGGCAACTGATAGCCTGGGCCCTTCCCCCCTGCAAGGTGAGAGCTAAAGGGTTGGAGAACAAAGGAATCCAGTGACCTCCTGGCCCGGGAAAGGGACAAAGGTCAGAGGAGGTGGGGCTGGAGAGAGTTTTCAGTTTGGGTCTGGCTGGGGACGTGGAGTGAAGTGCAGACAGGGTTGTCTGGCTCACTGCCCCCCAAAATGGACCCAGCTGAGGAGTCCTGTTCTCTGCACCTACAAGCTCTGTGTTAGACCATGTTCCTGTCATCTAATAAACCTTCTGTTTTACTGGCTGGCTGAGAGTCCCGTCTGACTGTGAAGTTTGGGTGCAGGACCCTCTGGCTTCCCCAGGATCCCGCCTGGGCGGATTCGCTGTGGGAAGCGCACGGAGGGGCAGAGGATGCTGGATGCTCCGAGGTCAGACCCAGGAAGGGGGAAGCCAGGTGAGCTGTGTGTCCTGAAGACAGGCTGCTCCCAGAGAGGAGACTTCCCCAGAGTCCTGCCTGGCTTCGTGGGGAGCAGTTCCAGAGCATCACCCGGGGACTCCATGACACTAGGTTCTTACTTTCTTTTTTAGAGAGATTCAGCCCCTTTAATTTGATTTGTACACCTTTGATCTGGGGCAGGGCACTGTAGAGTTCAGGGTAGAGGAGAGGGGAGCTGTTTGTTTCACCAGATTCACTGGGATTGAAGCTGCTTCTACTGGAAATGTGTCTGTGACTCTAGGTGGAGCTGGTTGGTTCTGACCCTGTCAGCTCATCTTTCTTGGCATGGACAGTTTGAAATCCTCTGACAGTGGATATGCCCTGTGGGGAGAGGGATCTCTGCAGACACTATTGAAGTTGGGCTCGTCTGTCTTTTCTGTCCCACTCTTTGAGGATCTGCAGAAGAGGAGAGTGGGAATAGGGACTGCTCTCTTCTCTCCTATTGGTTAGAACTGAGAGGCTGGATTGTACATAGAATCTCGTCACTACCAACATGATCACTCTCCAGGATCCCTCCACGCTATCAATACATTGGATTGTGGAGGAGGCTCTTTGGGAGGTGCAGACTCTGCCCTCACCTGAGCTGCGACCTTCAATGACACCGCGCAGAGGTGAAGATAGCTTCTTATTCCTTTGATTCTCCTCAGTTAAAGGGTGTGTGTCTTTGTCTGTGTGGTGGGGTGGGGGAGAGGGAGAGAGATTTATAGAATCATAGAAGTGTAGGGCTGGAAAGAACCTTGAGAAGTTATCAAGTCCAGCCCTCTGCATGAGGCAGGACCGATAAACCTAGACCATTGGTTCTCAATCCCGGCCCAATCAGCATACAGCTGCAGCCTATGTGATATCCTCAGGGAAAAGCATGTAGTATATATATTGTGTGGATGCGGCCCACGTAATACATAGAGAACTGCATATATGGCCCACAATGGTAAATATATTGAGAACCACTGACCTAGACTAACTTGTTTGTCCAACCTGTCCTTAAAGTCCTCCAGTTAGTTAGTTAAACAGATATTAAAAGGTACAGTGCCAAAAGTGAAATCCTTGCAAGCTACATGGAAACTTTTTAAAGATACCATAATAGAGGCTCAACTTAAATGTATACCCCAAAAACATAGTAAGAGAACCAAAAAGGTGCCACTATGGCTAACAGCAAAGTAAAAGAAGCAGTGTGAGGCAAAAAGGCATCATTTAAAAAATGGAAATTAAATCCTAGTGTGAAAAATAGAAAGGAGCATAAACTCTGGCAAATGAAATGTAAAAATATAGTTATGCAGGCCAAAAAAGAATTTGAAGAACAGCTAGCCAAAGACTCAAAAAGTAATAGCAAAAAATGTTTTAAGTACATCAGAAGCAGGAAGCCTGCTGAACAACCAGTGGAGCCACTGGACGATAGAGATTCTAATGGAGCACACAAGGGTGATAAGGCCATTGTGGAGAAACTAAATGAATTCTTTGCTTGGTCTTCACAGCTGAGGATGTGAGGGAGATTCCCAAAGCTGAGCCATTCTTTTTAGGTGACAAATCTGAGGAACTGTCCCAGACTGAGGTGTCATTAGAGGAGGTTTTGGAAAAATTTAATAAATTAAACAGTAATAAGTTACCAGGACCAGATGGTATTCACCCAAGAGTTCTGAAGGAACTCAAGTGTAAAGTTGCAGAACTACTAACTGTGGTTTCTAACCTATCATTTAAATCAGCTTCTGTATCAAATGACTGAAGGACAGCTAATGTGATGCCAATTTTTAAAAGGTCTCCAGAGGTGATCCCGGCAATGACATGCTGATAAGCCTGACTTCAGAACCAGGCAAACTGGTTGAAACTATAGTAAAGAACAGAATTATCAGACACACAGATGACCAGTCTGGGAACAGTCAACATAGTTTTTGTAAAGGGAAATCATGCCTCGCCAATCTATTAGAATTCTTTGAGAGGGTCAACAAGCATGTGGACAAGGGAGATCCAGTGGATATAGTGTACTTAGATTTTCAGAAAGCCTTTGACAAGGTTCCTCACCAAAGCCTCTTAAACAAAGTAAGCTGTCGTGGGATAAGAGGGAAGGTCCGCTCATGAATTGGTAACTAGTTAAAAATAGGAAACAAAGGGTAGGAATAAATGGTCAGTTTTCAGAATGGAGAGAGATAAATAGTGGTATCCTCCAGAGGTCTGTACTAGGACCAGTCCTATTCAACTTATTCATAAATGAACTAGAAAAAGGGGTAAACAGTGAGGTGGCAAAATTTGCAGATGAGACAAAACTACTGAAGATAGTTAAGTCCAAAGCAGACTGCAAAGAGCTACAAAGGGATCTCACAAAACTGGGTGACTGGGCAACAAAATGGCAGATGAAATTCAGTGTTGATAAATGCAAAGTAGTGCACATCGGAAAACATAATCCCAACTATATATATAAAATGATGGGGTCTAAATTAGCTGTTACCACTCGAGAAAGAGGTCTTGGAGTCAAGAAAGAGATCTTGGAGTCATTGGGATAGTTCTCTGAAAACATCCACTCAATGTGCAGCACCAGTCAAAAAAGCTAACAGAAATTTGGGAATCATTAAGAAAGGGATAGATAATAAGACAGAAAATATCATATTGCCTCTATATAAATCCGTGGTATGCCCACATCTTGAATACTGCATACACATGTGGTCGCCCCATCTCAAAAAAGATACATTGGAATTGGAAAAGCTTCAGAAAAGAGCAACAATAATGATTAGGGGTATGGAACGGCTGCCGTATGAGGAGAGATTAATAAGACTGGGACTTTTCAGCTTCAAAGAGAGACAACTAAGAGGGGATATGGTCGAGGTGTATAATATCATGACTGGTGTGGAGAAAGTAAATAAGGAAATGTTATTTACTCCTTCTCATAACACAAAAACTAGGGGTCACCCAATAAAATTAATAGGCAGCAGGTTTAAAACAAACAAAATGTTATGTTCTTTATTTGTCAAAGTCCATTTGAATTCTAATCCTGTTTTCCAAAGTATTTGCAACCTCTCCTGGCTTGGTTTCATCTGAAAAATTTATAAGTGTCCTCTCCACTGCATTATCCAAGCCATTAGTGAAAATATTAAATGGCACTGGACCCAGGACTCATTTCTACAGGACCCCACTAAAGGCCCCTTCACAGTTTGCCAGTGAGCCGTTCATCATTACTCTTTAAACCAAAGTCTTTCAACCAATTGTGAAGATTTGTGTTGTGCATGTGTGGTTCAGAGGGATCGTACGCCCACCTTTTAGTAATTTCATCTAGACCTCATTTCATGGAATCGTAGACTATCAGGGTTGGAAGGGACCTCAGGAGGTCATCTAGTCCAACCCCCTGCTCAAAGCAGGACCAACCCCAACTAAATCCCTAGTTTCCTTATGAGAATGTCACATGGGACTACATCAAATACCTTACTAAAATAAAGATGCATCACATTTCCTGCTTCTGCCCTATCTACTAGGCCATTAACCTTATCAAAGAAGGAACTTAGGAAGATTTGCTTTTGTTGTTCTTAATAAAAACATCCTGGCTATTCTTTATAACTCTATTATTCCCTAGGTGTTAACAAATTGATTATTTTAATAATTTGTTGAAGTATCTTTCCAGGTATTGAAATTAGGCTGACTGGTCTTTAATTCTCCAGATCCTCTTCAGATCATAGATAGGTACTATATGTTTCTCCTTCTCTAGTCCTCTGGAACCTTCCCTGTCCTCCATGCATTCTCAAAGATAATTGCTAACAATTCTAAGATTGTGTCAGTTAGTTTCTTAAGTACCCTAGATGCATTTTTTCAGGTCTGGCCAACTTGAATACATCTAACTTATCTAAATAGTCTTTAACCTGTTTTGGCTTGTATTTCTTCCCACCTGTTTTTAATCTTAATTGTGTTGAGTATCTGGTCACCATTAAACTTTTTAGTGAAGAGAGAAGCAAAATAGGAATTAAACATCTCAGCCTTCTTGATATCATCAGTGATTAGCTCTCCTTCTCCACTAAGTTGAGGACCAACACTTTCCTACACCTTTCTCTTGGTCCCATTGTATTAAAGAACCTCCTTATTCCATTTTATTTCTCTTCCCAGGAGTAATTCAGTTTGTGCCTTAGTTTTTCTGATTTTTGCCCCTACATGCTTGTGCTATTTTTTTGTGCTCATCCCTTGTAATTAGTCCATGTTTCCACCTTTTTTAGGATATCTTTTAGATTTTCAGGTCATTAACGAGCTCCTGATGGAGTCATATTACCCTTTTATTCTTCTTCCTATATTTTCTTCGCATTGGGATAGTTTCCAGTTATGCCTTTAATATTGTCTCCTTGAGAAACTGCCAGCTCTCCTGAACTCCTTTTTCCCTTAGATTTTCTTCCCAAGGGAATGTTGTATGGATAGTGATCTCAAAGGCTTAAAAGAGTTTAAGGTTTTTATACACTCTTTCACTGTCTAACATTAAACAGTAATAGATAGGTTTGGGTTTAAATAATTTTAAATAGAGGCCTTGGTTTTACTTGGTTACTTGGGAAATACCCTGAAGCATTCACTGTTGATTAAACACAAGAAAGAGCAAGACATTAAAACAAGCATTCATGTTGAAACTGTGGTGGTGTGATTATGCAAAACAAACTTAGAGCTTATCAGAGTCTCTCTGCCTTTGGAGTCAAAGTATCAGTGTCTCATATTTTCAGAACAACCTTTCTTTGATGAGAACAAAA